>NW_026867017.1:0-163548 GCF_026571515.1 Ruditapes philippinarum
TTTTTTACTGACAAAAGAAATTAAAAATGTTTGGTTTATTTTACATTTGTGTTAAAATTTGGTTATAACTAGGTTGGTGTAACGTAGGTATTATATATTTGAAGACAAACAATTAATTTTTTTTTTTTTAAATGAAAGCCGAAATGAAACAATAAGTATCTATTTTAGTAAGACAGTCCATACAGGGTAATGTTCTAGTCTGAACCTATGCTTTATTCGAGCAGGTTATTCTTTAAGAGCACCCCTAAGTTGTTAAATGCATTTGCGACAGATCACGTAGGCATCTTTTAATAAGTTTAGTGGCATGTCAAAAGAGACATATCGCGGTTTTGAATTTGCTTCGTAAACGATTTTATTGCGGTAAGTATGTGCTCATATATGATGAATATAAATCTTCTGAATTTCATCACATTTGTTTGGGCACGTCTTGCGACATGTTAAATAATACATTGTTACTTATTAGTGAGAATGAGCGATATAGATCTAGTGATAAATTCTGCAAAATTAGTTATTATTCGCACGTAACATCTAAATTATTACTTGAATCTTTTGACTTTGCTTAAAACATATTAGTACATTTTTCTCCAGTTTGATTGTCTTGAAATATTTCGACTCATCTGGAGGAGTTAAGGATTATTTAAGAAATAATATATCCCAAACTGTGATTTTATCGTTCAATAACATCACTGTTTGGAGTTCGGATGCGAGGAATTATATCACGAGGGCGTAGCCCGAGTGATATAATGATGCGCATCCGAACGACAAACAGTGATGTTATCCAGCGATAAAATCACCGATTTGGATATATTATTTCGATTCTTACACGACATAAACAAATAAATGCTGCCGTACCTGCTATTAAGCGAAATTGCGCCGGATTTGTTTCCGTACTTATTGTCAGCGCGTCGGATTCTATAGTGGTTACGTCACATGTATAATAATTACGTCACATGTCTAAATATAGAACGTCAAACAGTGACTCTATATTGCATAATAATACACAGTTTCGGTTCTTCTATGTTCAATAGGGGAAAATGCGAGTCGTGTTAGAATTAACGTTTAATCATGGCAATTGTTAAATTTTTTGTCTATATTGTACACATATTGGAAACCTGATTTTGTTTAAAAGCTCCTTATTTGAATATTGTGAAAACAAACATTTACTTACATGTTACTTACAAAACTAAGAATATCGGCTTATTGTCTTAAAATAGAGAAAGATTAGATATATACGAAACAGACTGGTAAAAGGTGACAGAAAGTGCAAATGTATGAAAATATAAGAAATCTAAAGACTATATTATGCACAATCTTGTACAGCTATTTGCATTGGATGATATTAAAACATGTCAACTTTTATGTGAGTGTTTTGAAAAAGCATAAGAACTAGAACAAAGTCGTTCATGGTCATGGCAAGAATGTATCATATATGTGTATGTTTGATAATTAGTTATATCAATGTAATTTTGATATAAATATTTCACTACGTGAATATAATGATATGTTTTGCCCTTTGTATAGAATAAATGTCACACTTGCTCATTTCTTAAATGAATAAATTACAATTAATATGTTCTGAGTTTTGTTAAATTATGACTTTAAGCACTATTAAGTGGTGAGAGTTGAGTACCGCTCAAGCCGGTACTAGGGGGCGTGAGGGATGTTGCACGTATTCATTATCCCTCATGTACAGACTCAATTAAACCGAGTCTGCAATTCTCTTGTAATTTTGTTGTGATAAATGCTTCCGAGGGATCAATTTGTTTCCAGATTTTTAGTGACATCCGCAGAAGTCTCGAATCTCGCGTGTATCAGATGCTACTGACAGTTGTGAGTGATCCCATTTAATGTATTTAGTAATATTATTTAGTAAATATAAGTGATTTTGACCCGTACTCGACTGACACAAACATGTATTAGTCCATGTTTACGTACCTCCAGGGATTTATAGCACGTATGCGCTCTTTTTCTGATAGATATTTCATGAACGGGAAGGGCTAGAGACTTGGGGTCCGTCTCATTTGGAAGCTTAATACAAACGTGAAATAGAGATAAACAAATTTTTAATGTTTAATTAATTTTATTTTTTTGTTTTCACAACGTCCCAGAAAATGAACCCCTTGCTCGTAGAATCGAATGTGGTGTTTCCGGCACCCCTAAAAACTTTAGTATATTTTTAAGGCGGGCACATATTTCACTTTTGTGGTTTTTGACACATTTAAGATGAACACAGAGGTTTTTTTTTATTAATTAGGTTATATTTTCTTCCCAGGTCCGATACTCGTGCGTGCTTGTGATTGAAACACGTCAATTAATCACCAGGTATGGAATACGGCATACTATTGGATATATTAATGGCGTACAAAACTAACTGCTTAGAAAATCCCATCCTGATGATATTTCAAGTTCCAAATAACTAATTTAAGTCCGACCTACTTTAAACAGTCCGACAATAGAATTCCCACCCAGGCAGATTTGTAGATACGATCTGTCCACTAACTGCTCGCGACTGCCATTATTCTTATTTCTTATTACCTCCCCTGACTGATTCTGGTTATAATTTCCTCTACTAGGATTACAAACTTTCATAATTTACTGCTTAATTAAACTGATTGTATTCTAATTGCATCCTGTTTATATTTACATCACTACTTAAATCGTCTGTCGATACGTTTACTTCCCAGACTAACAAGTGTTCTATTTAAACAATCTATCAATATGCTTACTGTTTGTCTACTGTTTAAAATTTACCTCCCCCACACACCCACTCTGGTTGATTAAGATCTTTCAATGTGCGTATAAGGAAATGTTTGAAAATTATATTTTGTTCTCAATACAACCGTTATAATCAGGACATGGCAGCATTATGTGTACGTGCGTGCGTGTGTTATAAAGTAATCAAAGTGTTTATGATTCAATGAGCAACACAGACCTACCATTCAACCTATGGTTTATTGGTTCAAGCCCTGGAAATTCTACGTGACACAATCCAGACGGTTGATGCTTCAAGATTAACTGAGCTTAAACAACATCTCTGACAAGGAAAACTGTTTCATATCTAAATAATAATCATAGTACGTACAGTGTTAATTGTCATTTAAAAGTAAAGTAAATTCCTAACTTCCTAACTATAACTTTAGTGAATCGGGTTTTTTTTATTTAATGGTATGTTTAAATGTTCTATTTAGACGTGAGATACAAATCAAAACTGGGTTTTCCTATCGTAACATTGTCCTCACGTGGTAGGTAAAATTTACCCTCTCACATGAAATTAATATACATGTAATTGATATAAATGTCCTTGTGCGACACTTAATACTCTCTACATAAACATTTAACTATTAACTAGGATAGACCTAGTTTCGTTTTTCATGTAATCTGTTAACTAGTGTAAAGATAAAAACTTAAACTCGGATGAATATATCAGTAATATAAAATGGCTGATAGAAAGATTCGGAACTTAACATCGGACTATTTAACATGTACAATATGTTGGAATATTTTTACGGAGCCGAAGATGTTACAGTGTGGACATTCTTACTGTGCTTCATGTTTAGTGGACTATGTCAAGGTCATACAACGTCATAGAGATTGCTTTGAGTGTCCCGTGTGTCGCCATCCACATTATATTCCCTCAGGATCCACGCCCGAAAACGTCATTCAAGAACTATCAAACGACACAGTTTCCATTTCCATTTTAAACGCCCTTGGTATTCAAGATCAAGTTGACCCGGAAGGAAAATCCGAACTTGCTCACTTTGTTGAGAATGAAAGTGAAAGAATTGACAGCAGTATCACTCCCGGAAGTAGCTTTTGCACATGCGCTCGTCACCCACAGAAACCACTAGATGTTTATTGTTCCAAGCATGATATTGTCATTTGTTCAGAATGTGCAGCTTCCAGTCACAGCGAAGGTGAATGTGATTGTTCGTCTGCTGCAAAAGTGATCAATAAGCGCTTAAATGCACTCAAATGCTTGGTTGCTCAGCAAGCTTCTGATGCATCTAGATTGTTTGAATGCCAAAATTCAGATGAAAAAACGATGAAAAGCATCCATGATGAATTTCAAAAGTCAATAACTGAGGTTGAGGAAAGTTTTAATGAAGTTTATCGTATTTTTCGTAAGAGAGTAGAAAGTCTTAGAACGAAAGCCAGAGAAACATTAGATAAAGATTTGTCATCTTTTAATGTTCGCCGATTACAAGACTATCTCGTTGAAAGGGTAAAAGCTATTGAGATCGAATCGACTGATTGTAATCCGAATAAAGTGCTAGACTTGATATCAGATCTCTGCCAATCTTCGTCTGAACTTCAGGTAAATATTCATGATCTCACTGAAAAGATTAATTCTGGCGCTCTCATGAAATACGCAGAAGGAGATCTAAATGTTCTCGATGCTTTCGTATCGACCGTTAAACAGACTCTTCCGGGCGAGTTTCTTTCTCTCGATGAAGTTTTTAAAGTTGACCCTGATGATAAAGATTTTGTTATAGTAACGAACAGCGGACAATTTCTAGATTTCGTTGACGATGACGTAGACAGTCCAGAAATCTCACAACAGATCATGTTCAGCGCTAAGTGTGCAAATGAAGAAAGATGTATGTTGTCCGGCGTAGCCCTCATAGGGAATACTGCAGTTGTTCTTGCTGACCAGGAGAACAAAAAGCTGAAGAAATTTAAATTGCCAGAGGGACGATTTCTTGATGAGTTATTGATGGATGATCAGCCACACCAAGTTACTACCCTTCGTGAAACGAATTCTGTCGCAGTCACTTTCTGGGATGTATCTAAACTCGTCATTGTTTCAACGGATCCGAAACTTAATGTCTTAAGAGTGCTTGAAACTGACACTGAGTATATAGGAGTCACGTCTCATATGACAGACATGTTAGCCGCTGCAAGTATCCAGTGTCGTCGTATTGACGTCCTAGATATTAGGGTTCCAGACGAGATACGTAATAGGAGACGAGAGACAATATTCCAGTCATCACGACGCCGTTGTTTCCCCGACCGACTAGCTGCTACGTCTGATGGGAGTGTAATCGTTCGAAATCGCCGCCGCCATGGAAATTTTGTTAAAAATCCCGGGGTGACCTAAATTTGGTCCCGACGGGGTTAAACAAAAAAATATCCGACGTAACAAGTTTTTTTGGGGGTAAGGGATTTTTCTTCTTTTAAAGAAAGCGGGAATGGGCATTTTTGAGCTTTTTTGAGAAAAGGTCAAGGGAAGGGCGAATTTCCTCAATCAGCGTCAACCTATATCCCATCCATGGGCAATCGATGGCTTCAAAGACTGCCTTGTTGTAACCGAGGATACGCCTTCTGATTCTGTTCACGTATTCGTGTTTGCATGATTTATAACGCGTGTTTTATAGGAACTGATTAAAAGACAAACGATATAAGACGAGTATACGTCTGCATAATTCATATATGAGAATGTTGTATATTGTTTTAATGTCTATGTGACAAAAAGTTTGTCTCGTGGCATCATGAAGATAAAAAGTAACCTTGGAGATATCATCTTCAGCTATGACAGTGTATGAATTTCTCAACATAATTTAAACAAGACAATTCACTTCAATATAATCATTGTAAAAGTAAGAATTTCTGTAGATTTTTAATTAATGTCTCATGTAACATAAAATAAAGTATAAAAGCACCAATTTTAAATATTCAAACTATCGACCCATTACAAGATAGTATACATATGCTTCTATTACATGTTATCTTTATTGAGAATTTTATCGTCAACAAAAAGAAACAAGTTAACAACAAAATTCAAATAAATTGTCTTACATGTCATTGCAAAGGATTTCATTTTTTCATTTATTTCAATCACAACAGCTGATGTCAAGTGTTGTAGAAAGTACTTCATCACATCTAATTTTTCTGTCCTTCACGACCTTTATACTGTTAAAGTATATAATACTGGTAGTTTGGATGCTAAGGGTCGTGCAAGAAAAAAATACATGTATTCCTTATTTAAAATTAGCCATGTAGCGATATTTATTTATCACTTTCGCAAACAAAACTATCGATGGTTCTATTTTCAGGCGAGGCTTAAGAATCGTCGTCCACTGAACCTAGGACATATTCCCTCTGACATTTTTCTTAAATAGCTTTGGCAGACATTTTCTGCCCCCACATATGTTTTGAAAAAGTGAACATGTGCCCCCTTCCCCCATCACAAAGAGGGTAGACACTGGTTCCATGTTTCAATAATTTAAAAGGCGGAAGGTTGCTTTTTTGCAGTTTGTTTGTTTCCTTTCGAGGCTGTCACTACTTTTTCTTTATTTAAATGTTCAACCAAGTAGATTGAACATAACAAACAAAACTTATTAACAGTTCTTCTGTACGGTGTCCAGTTAGGCCATCGCGACACATACGCATAACTTGAACGAAAACACGAGAATACGATGGTGAAGAGTCGAAATTACGAAGCCACGATGGAGAAAAGTCGATGATACTATGATGAAAAGTAGAAAGTTCGGTGGTGAAAAGTCAAAATAACGAAACCACAATGGTGAAAACTAGATATACCGTAATTTCGTGTTTTCACCATCGTACTTTTGACTTTTCACCATCGTGGTTTTGACGTCTTATCTGTGATATGCAGGCTTCATAACCTCTGATCCCCTTCAAAATTCCATTTTAATTAGTTCCGCCCATTGTTTTCTCGTTTAGGGCACACGCTTTTCATTACTTGGGGACCATACGCCGCTTTTCATGGAATGGCACGGAAGTTCCATGCTAACCGCCGTATTAACACATCTGCGGATGTTTCTAAATTCAAAATTTTACTATTTCATGTTTAAATGTTGAATTCTGCTTAAGCCGGTGTTAGGGGGCGTGGACGGTAACTTGCACTTTCCAGTACCGTCCATGAACAGGCTCAATCAAACCGAGCCTGCAACATTTTCAATTTTGTCGTGTTGGGCTTTCTTAAGGGATTCTGTATTTATCTATTTTCGTTATTTCGACTTTTCAACACCCTACTTTCAACGTTTTTAATCTTTTCGAGTACATGAATCATGGTGAGTTTAAATGGTAAAATAATGCTTTAAAAATGTTATTAAAAAGGGTAAAGTAATAAAAAAACTATGCAATTATAATTGTTAATATCTTGTCTTAATTGAAAACAATCATGCTAAATTTCAGTCTATGATATTGAAAAAAAAAGAAAAGATGAAAAACATCATTTAAAAATATTTATACGGCTAAGTCTACACATTTACAGAAATGGGGGACAAATGTCGGGGTCGGGGAGTCTTAAAGGGGGCAAATGTCCGTTTTACAATCCACTAATTATCTGTACTATTATAGTATTATTTCATTTAACATTTACAGAATGTATCACTAGTAGATGTGTTGTTTCTTTTCTTGAAGCTGCCTGATACCACTGGACGTTACAAATATGCGCTGAGATAAGTTCAAGATAGGCATAGCTTTTTTCTGCAATAGCACAGCAATTTCGATAAAAATTGGTTTGGCAATTTATGACAATCTTCCGATGAAGCGATCTGATCACAATCTGACTAAAGTTCAGATCAAGTAAATTTAAGAAAATTTGAACTTTTGTCAGCTGGGCTGAGAATTCATGCACTCAGTTAGAGCATATTGAATACTTCAATCCGTATGATTCAGGTTTTAATCATTTAAAGTTATACAACAAATAACCATTATAGATCTGTCTTACATTGAAGCATGTCCAAAATTGGCATATTTCATAATTAATAGATCTTTAAATGTCATCTTTTTAATTAAAAACTGTAGAGCTAAAACATCTAGTGCAAACTATTTTCTCATTGATCTAAAGTAGAAAGTTTGCTTCGCTCAAGAGACAAATTGTTTTCTCGGAACAAATTTAAAAATATGTTTTGGCAGAAATATGAAGACAGCTCATGACATAATGTCTCTACCAAGTATGAACCAATCATTGCCTTAGCTAGACAAAAGACAGAGTACAGTTTCTAGTGCCTGACTGAAACATAAATACATAAATACTTTATGGCGTTTTTATTTTCGTTTTTATTCAATTAGCTACATAGACCGCAGGATTTCTTACAATTGACTCTTGCCCAACCAGGGAAGTCTCGACAGGCAGTTCTTAATTCGTAGGCGTTACAGTACGTCAAATTGTCAACACATGGCGCAGAATATCCTGTATATAAAATAGAATCACTTCAACACAGTCTATTAGAAATCTATGAAAAAGTAAATAATACCTTCGTAATTATCAGTTATTTTAAAACTAGCGTTATGATTGTCACTATAATAGCATAATATATAATATATTTATTTTATCCTGACTCTTAGGGAGTCATAACCATCAGCTTTTCCGATTTGTTTTATGTTTAGAAGTTAAGTGACCGTTGGTTCGAGTCCTACATGACCATGTTACTTCACGGGTACTGGCAATGTACTTCACAGGTACCGGTAATGTACTCCACGGGTACTTGTAATGTGCTTCACGGGTACTGGTAATGTACTTCACGGGTACTGGTAATGCACTTCACGGGTACTGGTAATGTAGTTCTAGGAAACTGTCTTGCAAATGGTAAACATAAGTTTCAGGAACTTTGTTCTCAGTAGAACATTTTTTAAAACTAAAATAAACCTATCCTACCACAGTATCCGCATCTAAGCGAACAATGATCACGCGCCCAGGGCTCGTAAATTCCTCTACAAACAACGTCCTCATAATATTCACATCCGGGAATCTTGTCCTGGCAGCCACCTTTAACGATATGTCTCATCTTTACATGTATATATTTGAAAGCGCTGAATTGATAAGACTTATTGTTGTTCTTTGTGAAATATACGCTTACCAGATTCTGTGAGAACTCGGAAGTACGACATATGTCGAGGACTTATAGTGCATGTATAAAGTTATTTCTTAAAGACGACTTATATTCTAGAGAAAAGCGAATGTTTACCCAGCATTTTAAAAGAATCAACTTGAAGTAGATCTGCTTTCATAAAACTTTTCCTATTTCTTCGTAAACTTCAAAAGTAATATAAATAAAATGATATTTTTGTATCTTTATATGACGTTATGTGAGATCTCGATATATGTTTTCTCGGGCTATGATACGTAAGTTATGCTGCGGTCCCGGTATAAAGGTCATGTTATAAGTACTTACTGGCATTTATGATTGCTGTTGTGTTAACAGGACCAGGATGATATGTTATATCAGTCTCATTGCCACAGTCTAGTTTCGGACAACAGTCACCCGATTTCTGTCTGATCGTACATGATGGTGGCAGACTTGAGTAATGAGGGCAACTGAAAAAAACAAAATCAAAGTTTTAAAAATCTAGACAGTCAATATATACAGGTTATTACTAATTACGTGACGTACTAATTACTCCTCATTGTAGTAATTGAAATACCACGTCATTTTCTGTTCAGCATATAAACTTGTTTCAATACAGCAACTAACATATTTTAATACACATTTTAATACAGTGACAATCATATCTACACGTAATAATTGTCACTTACTTCTTTCAAGCCATTGGACTGTGTGTGTTTTTAATTTTTCGGTACAGCAACACTCATATCTACACGTAATTGTCAATAACATATACCATCTACTTACACGTCTTGACAATGTGCAGTATTTGAACTTGTTTCGGTACAGCAACACTCATATCTACACGTAATTGTCAATTACATATACCAACTACTTATACGTCTTGGCACTGTGCAGTATTTGAACTTGTTTCGGTACAGCAACACTCATATCTACACGTAATTGTCAATTACATATACCAACTACTTATACGTCTTGGCACTGTGCAGTATTTGAACTTGTTTCGGTACAGCAACACTCATATCTACACGAAATTGTCAATTACATATACCAACTACTTATACGTCTTGGCACTGTGCAGTATTTGAACTTGTTTCGGTACAGCGACAAACATATCTACACGTAATTGTCAATTACATATACCAACTACTTACACGTCTTGACACTGTGCAGTATTTGAACTTGTTTCGATACAACGACAATCATATCTGCAAGTATCTTGCCAATGGTCACCTAAGTTGAAAGTCTGATTGTTGAAAAAGCATGTACCTATAAAAGATGATAATATGAAACTTTACTTTTGATAAAATCTTACTAAAATGATTGTTGGTAATTGAATGATATAGAACTGCATGACTTTTATTATTGACACATGTAAACGTTTATAAAAATCATCTATCTTAAGTTTTAGTTTGAAACAAATATTATTGATTTATGTAGATCTATTGAATTTAATGTATAAAACTACCGAATTTGATAAATATGCTCAAAATGAAATTTGTTAAAACATGCATACATGCACTTTTAATATGGAACAAAACAAATGTAAGAACATTATCTATCTGAAAATATTTAATAGAATGTTTAGTACATTCCAGATACTGACGTCAAAAATGTTCATATATTTACCGCTGACAGGCGATTTTATTCCCTGAATTTTATAACTGCTGCCACTAACGATTACTAACCCAGGCCTCCTAGATGAAGTACCGGAAGTTGATCCAATCATTGGTGGTGGACCGGAAGTTGTAGTCGCAATTCGATCTAAATTTAACACTTGTAACATAAATTAAACATAAATCTATTTGTTTTGACCGTATGCCTTTACAACTTAAGGAAGTTAATTCGTTATAAATGTCACTATTATATTAATTGTTCTTCTTTTAATTTTCTACTCAAAAGCTTTACATAGTTAAACTGTGTACTGTATTGAAAACTCAATATAAACATTCTATTCTTAGATTTATTTACAAGAGTATTCACAGAGATGTTGCTACATTGCATGTGTAATCTAAACTGTCTATCAAAGAGGGCTCAGAGAGAGAGTTCTCAGAGTGTGCATATTTAATCAAGTAGGCGGAGCTAATCTCTAAATACTAACAACACTACATCTCCGCCTTGCTTAGGTTTAAAGTTCACTGGTCAGTCCTAATGAAGGACATTAATTATTTGTCTGACAGTAATGTTATTGTCTCAGATATCCATTGATTCACAGGTGTTTATTTCACGCTGGCGCTGCCACTACAAGTTAATGATTATTTTATATCCAGTAATGATAGTCTCTTGATTGCTATCACATTTAATCTCAGTTTATGTTCTAGAGGCAATAAGTCTAGAAAGTTACTGACTGTCCGTAGTCCAATAAATTAACTTAATGTCTAAACTGTGTTGAGTAAATTTTCAATGTTTACAGAATACAAACAGGTTTTATCAGCATGAAATAAAACAAATTAGAATAAAGATTGAAGATAGAATCTAAATGATACACAAATAGTTTAAGTATCAAAATGCTAATTGAATGTTTCATTTATACTTGTATTCCATTTTCCTCTGGAGATTTAAGCACATAGTAAAGAATTGTATGATTATCAGCAGTTATATTAAATCCCTGTTTTGAATGTTTGTGCACACCGACAGTTAAAATAATCGAACTCGTTTGTTTGAATGAATGTTCCTTTTAAGTTGAAGCTAACTTTTAGTGGATTATTATGCCACTGTTTAACACTGTTTATACATTTATTCTTCTAAATAGTCATATATATCATATATATACAGGTGGTTTTCACTCATTTAGCTAACTTTTAGTGGATTATTATGCCACTATTTAACACTATTTACACATATAATCCTTTAAATAGTCAGGTGGTTTTCTGTGCCTTTCAGATCTTCGCAAAGAAGTATACTCATTTGATGTAGGTAAGGTTTCAAACATTGTGCTTTCATCGGATTGTGATTCTATGCTCGTTTCGTTGTAAATTGGTTCTGTATTGCTGTGTTCACCCTCGACATTTAAAGGAGAATTTCCATTTAGACTTTGGGTCTGAGAGTTGCCGACACGTTTAAAATGTGATGAATTTCTAGTGATGTGTTTGTCTTCTCGCTCTGCCGTTATCATTGATCCTTTTTTTTTGGTTACTTCATACGGTTTAGGGTCGTATGGAGTTGTGAGTTTGTTTTGTTTGGTTTGCTTTACTAACACACTGTCGCCTATTTTAACTTCAGTTTTCCGAGCGTTTCTTCGTTTATCAGCGTATACTTTCATTTTTTGTTTTGATTTTCTGTCATTTTCTCTGGCCTTTATGTCATTTTTAGATTTCTTTTGTTTTTGAACCATGGGAATTTTGATGTTAATAGGCCTCCCGTAGAACAATTGTGCAGGAGTTTCGGCCGTTGTCCCATGTGGTGTAGATCTATAATTCCTTAAAAATGCATACATGTCTTGTTTCCAGTTTGTATGGTGCACATGAGAAGCTCGTATTGACTTGCCTATGGTTTTCATGAATCGCTCACATTCAGCATTTGCTTGTGGCCATAATGGGGTTATTTTCCTATGCTTTGAAGCCCATGTGTTTTGCAAAACTTTTAAATAGGTGAGAGTTCATAGGACTGCCGTTGTCTGACTTGAGAATTTCAGGAATTCCGGTTTCTGAGAATATTTTGTCCAGCACAGGGATCACTGTATTTCCTGTTATGGAATTTAAGACTTCTACGAAAGGAAAACGTGAATATTCGTCAATTAGTACAAGCAGATATTTTCCATCTGGAAATGGGCCACAAAAATCCAAACTAATCATTTGAAATGGGTATTTTGGCATATCACTCATGTTTAAAGGTTCATGCTGTTTTTGAATTTGTTGCTGCTAAGCACGGAATGCAGCTTTTGCACATATTTTCAACTTGTTGATCCATGCCTGGGAAGTACACTTTCTCTCTTAACAGTTGTTTGGTTTTAACAATTCCCTGATGACCTTCATGAGCTAATGATATCGCTTTATCTTGCAACTGCCTAGGAATAACAATTCTTGATTCATGCAGTAAGATTTCACCTCCCTGGAGATTGACTACCGATAATTCATTCTTACAGCGAGAGAACGTATCAAATACTTTATTTTTATTGGTGTTGCTCCAACAACCCGTCTTTATGGATTTAATGGCCATTTGGAGGTCATTGTCCGTAGAAGTTGCCTGAATAATTTCATTCATGTTCATTGCAACAGGTACATCATGATATACAAGAAAACTTACATATTCTTCAGCTATGCTTGATTTGCTGCCTTGTCCTGTGTCTGGATGTCTGCTTAGATAATCTGACATGTTTGACTCTCCAGGTTTGTGCACGATCCTGAAGTCATATGATAACAGACGCATTCTCCAACGTTCCAGTCTTGCAGATCCAAGTTTTGATTTAGGATTATTGTAGATATTCTCAAGAAATTTTGCATCAGTTATGACTGTGAATTTATGTCCAAATAAGTATATGTGCCAATGTTCTAATGACCAAACTAATGCTAGGTTTTCTTTCTCTTGTTGACTGTAAGAGCTTCGTTCAACATCTGTCAGTGATCTGCTTGCATAACACACAACTTTACCTTCTTGGAGCATAATTGAAGCTACTCCGACTGGAGATGCATCTGTGATTATTTGTGTTTCCTTATTAGGATCAAAGTATGTCATGACTGTATCACTACTCAAAATAGATTTCAGTTTGTTGAATGCTTCGTCTTGTTCATTTTGCCATGCCCATTTTGCGTTTTTCTTTATCAGACGACGTATTGGCTCTGCTATAGTGCTGTAATTTGGAATAAAGCGTGACACGTAATTTGTCATTGCTAGGAAACTTCTGACTTCTGAAACTGTTTTTGGAGGCTGTGTCTTTTTAATTGTGTCAATTTTCTTAGGGTCTGCTGACATTCCATCTTTACTGAAAATGTACCCAAAGAATTCAAGTTTTTGCTTATTAAACTCACATTTGCTTTTATTCAAAGTTAAGTTTTTCTGCTCAAGTCGCTTTAACACTGCCTCAAGTCTTCTGTCATGTTCTGCTTGGTCGCCAGCCCATATAATGACATCATCGGAAATGTTTCTCACGCCGTTCAGACCTTCTAGAGCCGTACTTAAAGCATTTTGGAATATTTCTGCTGCACTATTGATTCCGAAACTGAGGCGTTTATATCGTCTTAATCCAACATGTGTTGTAAATGTTGTAATGCTGCGTGATTCCTCTGACAGTTCTAATTGGTGATATCCATGATTTAAATCGAGTTTAGAGAAAACTTTGGCACCACTTAAGTGCACAATCATGTCATCAATTGTTGGAATAATATGTCTTGTGCGCTTTATGGCTTGATTCGGTAGCCTCATGTCGACACATATCCTTATTTGGTTGGTTTTTGGCTTTGGAGCTACTACAATGGGTGATACCCAGTCTGTGGGACCCTCAACTTTTTCAATGATATCTAGGTCCTCAAGCCTCTGGAGCTCATTTTCAACTTGTTTTCTTAAGTGGAAAGGTATTCGTCTATGTGGTTGCGTAACAGGTTGAACATTTTTATCAACATATAGTTTGACTTTTGTTGCTTTCATTTTCCCCATGGCCTGTGAACACGGTTTTGGTACTTTTTGCAGAGTTCATCGACCTTGCTGTCTGTGACTGTGTTTATTTCTGGAATGATATTGAGGTCAACAGATGTCTGATAAGAGAGAAGATTACCGCTGGCGCCCTTTGTCACATATACTGGAGCTGTTGTTATTTTTTTTTTAGATTCAATTTGTGCTTGGAACTTGCCTAATAAGGTAACTTTACTAGCACCATATGCATAGACTTTGGTGTGTGCTCTCTTAAGATGAACTTTATTTTGAAGCTTTGAGTACGTGTTTTCGTCAATTACATTTATTGATGATCCTGTATCAATTAATGCTTTAATTTTACAGCCGTTGATATGCACTTTCAGCCTTGGTCTTTGTAATTGCATAGAATTGACAGATAGTCCATATATTTCGTTTTCATCTTCACTTTCTTTGTCCTTATCACTTTCACTTTGTGAGCTGTCATTTAAGCTGGCATGTGAAGTTATTGTCCGTTTCTTTGACAAGCACACTGCTTCAAAATGATTTTTCTTTGAGCAATATGTACATGTTTTTCCACTGGCTGGGCATTTTCCTGATTTGTGTGGATATTCATAGCCACAGTATCTGCATATTGATTCCTTAATGATGTGTCTGCGTCTTTCTTTTTGCGCCTTTTGATTTTGTCTTTGTCGTGATTTCATAGCATTAACGACGTCATATTTTGCTTGACCTTCAATTTCAGAAGCTTGTTGATCTGATAGTTCTAGTGTCCTTGCTTCTTTGATGAGACTGTCTAATGTCAGGTCATCGCGTAGTGCTTTGCGACGCAGTCGAGTTGAGGTGCAGCCTTGAATGATTTGTGACTTAATTTCTTTGTCTGTTTCCGAAAATTCACAGTTTATACTTAAGTGTCTTAAACGTGTGTGAAAACTATCAATGTTTTCATTAGATTCCTGTTTTGCCTGTCTAAATTTATATATCTCAAATTCTGTGTTTTTCTTGGGGCAAAGTACTCTGTTAGCTTTATCTTTGCTGATTCGTAGTCATCCCCTGTATTCTGCAGTACGTCGAAGATGTCATTTACCTCTTCCCCTGCATAGTGTAGAAATAAGGCTCTCTGACGTTTTTTATCTTTAATGTCCATGCCAATCATTATGTTTTCGAATCGACCTGTCCATTTGCTCCATCTTGTGTCAACACCAGGTTCACTTACACCAAATGCTGGAAAAAACTGGCAATCCTTGTGCCATACTGTCACTGTATCAGTATTATTGATAGAGCTAAGTTGTAACAAAGTCCAGGAAAAGTGTTTTAAACTTTAAATTCCAAAATGTGTAAATTTCCGGTGTTCACTTATTTAATTTAATCAAACAAATATCATGTTATCCAATTTTTCTTTTTAAATCCTCGTCGCCATTGTACTGTATTGAAAACTCAATATAAACATTCTATTCTAAGATTTATTTACAAGAGTATTCACAGAGATGTTGCTACATTGCATGTGTAATCTAAACTGTCTATCAAAGAGGGCTCAGAGAGAGAGTTCTCAGAGTGTGCATATTTAATCAAGTAGGCGGAGCTAATCTCTAAATATTAACAACACTACAAACTGTAATATATATTTCCGACAATAAATAAATACATTGTATTGACCTATTGACTTTACATGACTTGACTTGCAAACAGTTGTATATGGTGGAAAATGCTTAAGACACTTCGTATTAGACTTGACAGAGAAATTCCATGGAGAAAGTAAGTAATGACTCCAGTATTAAAACATTCGGAAAAAACAGCCACGAGTCAACAACATTATTGCGCTAAATTATTATTATTTATTTATAGTAGGGGGGGGGGGAGTGTGGGGGGTATATTAACGATAAAAGTTTGTTAGGAATTTTGATATATAATCATATGTGTATCTAACTTAAATTAAAGGCAAAGAATTAAGTTAATAAATTGATAAAAAAACAACGGTCTTAAGTCACTTTCCTTATTTTGAGTTACAGTAAAAACTGTTTACAGTGACCTTCGATGGAAGCAAAGGAAAAATGTCATTATAGACAGGGAGTCACTGTGAACAGTCTCTACATAATTCGGATATATGAACATATTTTACCAATATTTTGTTGAAAAGCAGGATAGTACCATATTTAATTATATTTTTTATTTAAATTAACCATATATTAAACATACCACATATCATTTATCAAAACAAGACAGTATAAACATTGCATGTATTATTTCCTTAAAGTCCCATTATGCATTATATATGCTATGATTTTAATTTCTAAAAAACTTTAAATTTTTTGTTAACGCCATACGAGGAACTCCCCTTGCAAAAGTCGCTTGGCACGGCTTATATACCGTAACGGGAGACTATTTTATGGTGGTTGTACAGACTTGACAGGGAGTCGCTACATACAGACCTTTTATACAGTAAATACTGTTCGGCGCACCTAACTATGGTCACTAAAGACAGAATGTCGCTATAGACAGGGGGTCACTAAGACAGTCTTTACTGTATCTGCCTCTAAAAATGAATTAAAAGTTTAATTTCTTTTTATGTAACTTTAGGAGCAGATAATTCCTAAACAAGCTTACCGATACTTTATTTTATTTCACATTAATTGTCCAGTCATATTGCAAAGTTTAAGCAAATAGAGAAAAGTTAAACAAAATATCTGTGCTAGTTTAATTTTCCTTCTTTGCCTTTGTAAAAGAATTCAAAGAATTTCCAGTTAGGAGCCTATATAATACTCAACTTTTGCTAAGCACCATATGTTTGAGTGTGAAATTTTAAGGATAATTTTATTAACGCCGTGCGAAAGGTTTTAAATGTTGATTTACTGTTTTATCAATTCAGCTGAAACGATATTAACCCCTACAAATGAGTTTTACACTAACTTGGTGCTAGAGAAGAAGATGACCCCCCTTTGATGATTTCAGAACATGCAGCGTGTTTTCCAAATTTATCAAATTGTTACACTTTTAGACTAAATACCGTGTGTGTGACACGTGACTATCAATGACAGCTTGGCAGCACCTTCATATACACCCTATTAGGTTTTTGATTGTTCTAACAGGTATGACTGCCCATTCTTTGACCAACATGGCTCCAAGCTCCAGGATGGTTCTGGGTTGCAGCTGACGAGCTGAAGTTCTAGTCTGCAGCTCATTCCACATGTGTTCTATTTGATTTAAGTCAGATGAGCGAGCTGGCCAGTCCAGGACCACCCTCGCCCTATGAGGGCTAACATTATCGTCCATTAGAATGAACTGATCGCCGACTGCTCCAGCATACAACCTAACCGTGTTGTCTAAGATGTCGTCTATGTATCGCTGACCTGTCAATGTGCCTTTATTTAGCAGAACCAGGTCGGTTCGTCCATCCCAGCTGATGCATCCCCACACCATAACTGACACACCTCCGTAGCGGTGTGTCATCGAGGCAGAACCTGGACTCCTCGGTGAACAGAAAGTGTATCCAGTGTTGCATCGTCCACAGTGTATGCTCCGTGGTCCATTCCAAACGGGTCTGGCGATGTCGACGCGTCAAAGGGAGACGTATGCAAGGTCTCGTCGGCCGCATATTACCTTCATGCAGCCTTCTACGTACCGCCTGAACGGATACACGGATTGGACCCGCAGCATTAGCATTGTCATTTCGAAAAGAAGTTGCTGTCGAAAACCTACGTGCCTGAACGACCAAAAACCGTCCTGAGCTGGTGTTTTGACATTTAGCCGACCTCCAGCATGCCTCTTGGCGGGGGACTATGTAGCCGGCATCTCTCATAGGCTCTGGTGATGACGGTGTGGTGTACACCAATCGCCGCACCAAGACAGTCCTCCATAACCCTGCTTTTCTTAAATACAGCCTAATTTTAGCATTCGTCATATCGAAGTGACAGATGTAAGAAATGTAAGCCACTGAATGACAATAAGCAGGTAATGTCGCCATGTGATTATATACCCATCAAAACATGAAAATATTGGGGTGCTTTCTTTCCATTCTATACCTAGACGAGAAGTCAACACGGATTCATGTCAGGGGACTTTTTCGAAACATTTCTGTATCAGAATTTTCAAAAATTGGAAAGACAACTGTTTAATACTTGTGATAATATAGAAAATTAACTTATGGTGCTTAGCAAAAGTTGAGTAGTATATATTTAAAGGCAAAAGCCTCCGCATTTATCAGCACGAGAACATTGCTTTCTAATACCATATGTAATCCTTGCTTCACCCGTACAAATTTTGCAATTAAACTTTATTCACAGTACATGTACTCATGCATAGAAACAATCAATAAATAAATAAATGATAAGAAAGGAATCAAAATGAATTAAAAAAGATTACCACAAAGGTTACATCTTTTTGCACAATGAGCACGTGCCCAACTTTCAAAAATTCCTGTACAAGCGGCGTCATCATATATGTCACAATTACTTTTCATATCCTGACAGCTACCTTTATTAAAGGATGTAAATGTTATGTTTAAAATTAGCAGAATATGTGATTATAGATCATAATTAATGATGAGCATTCTTCTGTAATGATAAGTACACAACCAGTTTTTTGTCTTTCTTTTAAGTCACGCCAGCACTAATATACAGACTGTCAACATCTACTGGTAGACAGAATGACAGTAATTATGTCTGGCAAGAGTGCAGCTAGGTAGAATCGTCAACAGGTTGAGACTTAATCTGTAGATTCTTTATATAAAACATTTGTCTCTGATTCATTTTTATGTAACAAATTCTTGTTATTTACTGTAGTTTTATCCATCTAGTAGGAGTTATCAATCAAATTATACGGTACTAAAAGAACATTTGTTTATTTTGGGTGACTCACAATGAAATGAAAGTGACATTGTGTATCATGTAAATATAGTATTTATACCTTCAGTTGTTAGTTGACCTGGATTCATTGTTGGTAGAGAACCTAAAAGATATGTAAAATCACTTACAGTTATTTTATTATTGTATGGTAGTAAGGGTCTACGATATACAGATGGTTTATTCGACTGATTACACACAAACTGACAATTATTTAATGTACGTGGGGTGTTCAAATATAAAAGCTTCTAAGCCAATAAATATTTTTTACGCATCGTATGGATGGTGGTATAAGTTCTCAATTGATAAAATACATGTGTAAATCTGTTCAGTCTAGCTTTCACAATAGCTCGATTAACGCTATCTACTCGAGTATACTAAAGCTAACATGGTTGGGAAAAAGTCTCCTTTCACTGACCAAATACGGTCCTATATCAAGAACAGCTGTATTCTTGGTATACATGCGAAAGATATATTTAATGAAATATGTCGTGTTGATGTGAACAATGAACTTTCTTTTTTATCTGTCACATGGTGGTATAAGACATTTCAAAGTGGTGTGGATTCAGTAAAAGATGCACCTCATGCACGTCATCGGAAAACTGCAACTTCGCCAAAAAAAAAAAAGAAGAAAAAGTAAAGGATTTGATTGCTACTGCTGTAAGATTTACAACTAACTATTTAGCGAAATACGTTGATATCTCTGTAGGAGCCGCTCATACAATTCACAGACGAGATTTAAAAATGAGAAGGATAAGTGCCAGATGGATATTCCATCTCCATACAAAAAATCAGACACTTGCTCGGGTAAGAATCTCAACAATTGTTAAAACAGTTCCCTAAATACAATAATCGATCGTTTGCACATATCATCACTGCCGATGAGACGAGTGTGCACTTCTATGAGCCCAATACATAATAAAATATGGGCAACCAAAGAAAGTCAAAGACCTTGCATAGCAAAAAGGTCATGTTTGTAATTTTCTTTACCAATCAAGGTCCTGCTATTCAAATTGTCGTGCCAAATGGTAAATCTGTAAATGCCAAGTTTTACAAAGGAAAGGTCCATTATAAATTAAAGAAATATTTCAAAACCGTCGACGAGCAACTGGATTTCGTAGTTTCAGTTTATTGCATGGCAATGCTTCGTTATACAAAGCGGCCATTGTACGAGAATATCTGAAACAGGTAGAGGTTGTCGAGCTTCCTCACGCTCCTAAGTCGTCAGATTTTGCCCTTTGTGATTATTTCCTTTTTCTGAGGCTCAAAAAATACCTTGCTGGAAGAAAATATCAAACGCGGTAAAATCTCTCGGTTCGGCTATTTTCCAGTGTCTGAACAGTATACCTCGAAAAGATTACAAAAAAAAACTCATTAAGAAATGAAATTGGATTTCAACGCCAAAACATTGTATATCACTTGGTGGTGAGTATTTTTGAACGATTGAGATAAATATTTTGGCACTGTTTGTTAAGCACTTCTGAAAATTAACCCAGTTGCATTTATATTTGAACACCCCTCGTACATGGTGTATAATAAGAGTTCACCAAAACGTTTTTTCCGGACTTTATGTTGAAAAAATTTAAGATTGAACAACAAATGAAACACGACGTCTGCCTGCCGACACTCATTGAAAGAGTACTCTCTAAGTTCGGTCGGAACTAACATTAATCTACAAGAAAAGGAATATTAATTGAACAGTTCGACGTTTACACTGCTTAATATGACTTTAATATATAGTGAGCATCATATGAACAACGAAGTTGCTACTTTAGATGTATTTTTAGATTGATGTATTCGTGGCCACGAATTTCAGAATAAGAATAAGAATTAGTGAAGTCTAAACAATCTTGAAATTATGCATTTTTTAGTAAACAACATACATGTAAAACCTCAGATTTTTTAAAGAAAGTTGTAATTTTCTAAAGAAATGAAACCTGGCATATTTAATGTGATAGTAGAAACTGTATTTATCGTGTCTAAATGTCTCCTCTATTTCAAACAAGTCAGTATGCTAATTGGTATCGTATGGGACAAATGGTGATCAAGACCTTGGAAATCACGCTTATATGGCACTTATCGGATTACAGGTTGCCGTATATGGTTTTAATGGTTTTATCATCCATATAAAAAACGGCCAACAATTGAAGACATACCATTTCTACATAGCCCACAAAACCTTGGGCACAGTTCATGAGCCTTTGTTGAATCCTGGCACACGGAGAAAAGAGACTCGAGTCTGGCACAGTCAACGGTAGGATCGTCATCACAACTTATCTCTGAAGGTAAAACCGGGTCAAAGATACAGACTATAGTATCAGAATAATTTTCAAATGATTTGTAGCTTCCTTCATAATTTTATCTTGATAGTGCATACTTTATTTCAAGTAAACTAAATATTATAGTGAATTTGAATAAATCATATTATATATAGTTTCATTCTGAACAAAGATTGAAATTACCCAACACCCCAAAAGGACACCGTAATTTCCAACAAAACTAACGAAACATTATCAATTAAGAAATATTAATTCTTACCTCGAGAATATCCACATAGGTTACTATTACAATGGTCTGTGGAGCAACATTCATGACAATGTGAAACTTGTCTTTTACCAACTAAACTTCCAAGGGGATACCGGTTACCACATTTCTGTACATCACGAGAGAAAGGAAACACTTCAACATGCAGAACAAAACTAGAAAAATTGATTGCTCATTTTAACATTATCTTGTTCTCTGTCAATATTTCAACGTCTCGCAATACTAATGCTGAGATGATTCTAGCATGTTAACAGTATATTTGAAGATAGTTGACGAACATGCAATGCAAAGGAGAACAATGTACAATGTATTTCAACATATATTGATGAGAGAACTTTCAAACTCAAACCTATTCGTCAAAAGGCAAGGCCAACTTGTTTTATAATGGCGGACTGATCATCTGCATTAGTTGCAATAGTCACGCAGTAGGGATCTTTAACACGGCTTCCTTTATATCAAAGTATTTTGTATAAAAGGTACGGAATGCATATTGGAATTTTTTTTAAGACCAGTATAAACGTCGCCTTTGTAACAATATTTTAGGTTAGCAAAATGGTGATATATTTACCGTATTGTCAAGACATCCCATCTCAAATGTGATACCATGACCTACATTAGATTTCTCCACATAACAAGACTGAAAATACATGAAACATATCTACGTTAGTGTGTTCAACTTAGGCCGTCAATCAACTTAGTATGTTCAACTTAGTCCGTCAATCAACTTAGTATGTTCAACTTAGTCCGTTAATCAACTTAGTATGTTCAACTTAGTACGTTTATCAACTTAGTGTGTTGAACTAAGTACTTTGATCAACTTAGCCCATATTCAACTTATTTGGCTTAAGTTTTTTTTTGTAACATCACTAATCAGCTAATAAAACAATCAAACCTGAGCGTCGACACAAGTAGTTGATGATGTACAATGTTTGACGTCAGTGACATTGTTACAACTGTAACATTCTAAACAATCTGAAATATTACACATTTCAATTCATTTTATAAATAATTTGATGAATATTTTAACATGCCATGAAATGTTAATCAGATATAACGTTAAGTTATGTTACATACGTTTACATATATTTCTGTTTGTTAGTAATGGAAAACGTCTGTATCTATGGCCAGGTTCTATACTGTTAACTATTTACCAACTAAGGCCAATTTTATAGTACTTATAAAAAATAGTTTTATGTTTAAGATTTGGTTATAAAAAATACCACATAAATGTCATAAAATAAACTTACATATATTTCCCACCAGTATCGTAAAGAAGAGAACAAGCACTGAAAGATTTAACAACATGCTTATTTCTAGAGGTACTTCAACGTAAATCCCAACTTTTTCAATAATCTATCTTGCTAATATACATGTATATATATTAACACCCCAGTAAGGGACCAGTTACACAGACGTTCGGTCCCCAATCTGTCATTTAATATTAAATTTACTCGCTGTTATGATCGGTTGTCATGCGTGATTTTATTTCTGGTATTCTGTGTAAACAGCCATCGGTGACAGAAATCAAACTCAAACGGGGTTGGATCGGTAATAAAAATGCTGAAATACTATCAGGCGTAGCGCTGATTAATCGGTGTTTGATAGCTAGTCATCAGTGGTTTAACGCTTTCCGTCAGATATGGCCGATGATTCATATTTGGTTATCTTTGTCTGATCGGCGATATCGGTGATTAAGAGCTTGCATATCTCGTGATATAGGTTGCTGTCGGTTATTTGTAAAATATTTTCACCGATCGAGAATTTTAAACATGTTTAAAAATCCCAATCGGTTATTTTTCACCTGTAAAATTTACCTTTCCCCAATAGCATAGGTGGAAAACAGGTTACCAATAGACGATATCGGTGTTAAATACGTTGTCATCGGTTCACTCCATAATTTGGCTAAAAAAACTATCGATCAATCACCGATGGCTCTGTGTAACTGGGGTGTTTAACCACTGATGACTAGCTATCAAACACCGATTTATCAGCGTTACGCCCGATTTAGCTCCGATTTACAAACGATAAATTTCAGCGTTTTTATCACCGATCCAACCCCGTTTGAGTTTGCTTTCTGTCACCGATGGCCGTTTACACAGAAAACCAGACATAAAATCACGCATGGCAACCGATCATAACAGTGAGTAAATTTAAAATTAAATGACCGATTGGGGACCGACCGTCTGTGTAACTGGCCCTCTTGAATAAAATAGGAAAATGAAAAATATATAAAAGGAAATCCCCGACTGAAGTTGCCAATATTTTAAAGATATTTGTCAAATTTGTTGGTCATCGCCAATTTAACAGTCAATCTTTTATAGGAAAAAATGAGCATAAAGTCATATTTAGATTACTAGTGTATTTAAAAAAAATCATCAATTGGGTATGACAATAGAAATCAGGGTCAGATTTCTGCAAAGACAACAATATTATTTAAAACTGCTGTAAGATAGTTTGCACAATATTATGAAAACAATTTCAACAAGAACAGTAATGATAATAATGATAATTGTAAAAGAAATTACAATAATGTTTTAGACAGTAAGAAAAAAATAAAATGCAATACCTGAAGTGATTTTCATTGTCGACTCTAGATAAAATAGTTATAAATACGGCTTTTGTTTCATTTGTGTTACCCATGCACCGATTAATTAGATAAGACAAGATATAAGTTTGTCTATTTTATCAAATAATGTTAAAGAGTGCATGCATGACACCAAGTACATTTTAATCAGTGTGTGATTTTCATGACTTTGCTGAACACTATAATTCAAATTATATATTCGGATAACTGTTTAGCGAAAGCTCGACAGAGCCTCGTTTATGCTTTAACCCTCGAGCTATATCTTCCGACCTATACCGGCAGGTGGTGTAATATTTTTATATATAAAAGGAGGAGTGCAAGGGAAAAAAATCTAGAATAAAGGGGACAAAATGCCAAACATTACAAAGCATAATTTTTTGAGATCATACCGAAGAAACTTTCACCATCATAAATTTAATGTCTTGGTTACAAGTAAGATCTTTTTATTTAGGCAAGCAAAAGTGGAAAATACGAAACGACGATGGTGAGAAGTCGGAGATAAGATGATGGAATGCTTACGTGGGAAGTACGGTGGTGAAAAGTCAAAATAACGGAACCACGATGATGAAAATTGATATAATTTCGTATTTTCACCATCGTACTTTCGACATTTCGTAATTTCGTTATTTAGACTTTTCACCATCGTACTTTCGACATTGTGGTTTCGATTTTTCATCATCGAGGTTCAATAGCACAGCAGTTTCGATAAAAATTATAACACATGATTTGTCTCCCTTATAAGTCTCAATTCTTCCGTTGAAGCGGTGTGATCACAATCTGACTAAAGTTCAGATCATGTAAACATAAGAAAATCAGTCATGTGCTCAATAAGTGCATATATTACTTCAGTCCGTATGTTTCCGTTTTAAATCTGATTTCAAGTTATACAACACATTAACAATTAATTTATCATAATTCCGTCTTTAATCTGGGCATGTCCAAAATTTGCATATTTTATAATAAATAGATCTTTGAATATCATCTTTTTAACTAAAAACTATCGAGCTAAAACATGTAGTGCAAAGTATTTTGTTCATTGATCTAAGGTAAAAAGTTTAAGTTTGCATCGCTATGAGACAATTTGCTTTCTCAAAGATAAATTAAGGAAAAATTTTAAAAATCTGTTTGGTAGGAACATGAAGACAACTCGACATACTATCTCTACCAAGCATGATCGAATCATTGTCCTAGCTTGGCAAAAGACAGAGTACAGTTTCAAGTATGAAACGTAAATACATAAATACTTTTTGTCGTTTTTATTTTCGTTTTTATTCAGTTAGCTACATAGACCGCACGATTTCTTACAAAACATCTTTGCCCAACCAGGAAGTCTCGACAGGCAGTTCTTAATTCGGAGGCGTCACAGTACGTTTAATCGTCGACACATAGCGCAGAATATCCTGTATATAAAATAGAATCGTTACAACACAAATAGCATGTACCTATAAAAGATGATTATATGAAACTTAACAAAGTCTTTTGATAAAATCTTACTAAAACGGTTGTTGGCAATTGGATTATATAGAACTATACACGAACTGCATGACTTTTATTATTGACACATGTAAACGTTCATAAAAAGCATCTATCTTAAGTTTTAGTTTGAAACAAATATAATTGATTTATGTATTGAATTTAATGTATAAACCTACCTAATTTGGTAAATATGCTCAATATGAAAGGTGTTAAAACATGCGTACATGGAACAAAACAAATGTAAGAAAACTATCTGAAAATATCTAATAGAATGCTAAGTATATTTTTATAATGCAGAAAATAATGATAACATTTTATGCATTATTATATAATTTTATGTCATATTTCTTTTTCATATGTTCTAGTATTTTTGTATAAGTTTTAATGTAATATTTCTTTGTCTTGCGTTTTTCATTTCAACTCTAAATTAGATTACACTTTACACATATTTTGCATTTATTTTAATCAAAGTATTTCGCTTAGCAAAACAAACATCCTTAACCATCTTTGTTGAAGAAAACATGCTAAAATATTTTTCACACATTGAAGCCAAATTGTTTGTTTGCTACTGATAGCTAGTCAGACTTCAGCTTTTAGCACCTTTGACATTTCCTCTAACTTCAAAGATTTTGTCGCTCAGAAATCAAATTAAGCCCTTTGGCTTTGCTTAGCAGATTATTAATAACACATTTTTTGTTAAAACTCCTTCTCGGTATTGTTTGGACTGTTTGGCAGATTGAGTAACTCTCCTGGTAGCCTTCCATAAAAAGGACTGTACTTGCAGTCAAAGTTACATTCGCTCACTGTAACTTTGACAAAGAAGTTTATTAATAAATTGTGATCAACAGTCTTTTAAGTTTGTGGATTTATTATTCCAGGTATGTTGAGTTTCTCATTGTTTATTTTTTTCTATTGTTATTCAATGTATTTTTCTATGTCAAGTACAAAACATGTTTTTAGTCTAAGTATGTTGTAAAGATTTCTGCTATCATTCTAATAAAACTAATTAATTATTGTTAATCTTTTTATGACAAAAATTTGATATAATTATATATCTCTAGGAGTTGAAAATATAAATGAGATATATGTTATAATTGATTAAAATGAGTTATATGTATAAATAGATAATGGTTTACATCTTGCATTATGTTACTGTATATAAGTGTTTGATAATTCATAAACAATGTGAGTAAAACATGATTGTATGTTCATAAGTATGAATAGGTTCATCTACCTTTCACAGCATAAGCGAGTTCTCTACATAAATAATTCTTATCTAATATTCCCCATAATTATTAAAGTCAATTCTTGTTTAACATCAGTAAAATGCAATTTCCATTATTTTTATCTAAGATGTTAGTTTTCAGTTATCATCCATATTTGCAATGATGTTGTATTTCATGATTGTCTATAAATTGAAATTTGTATCATTGTATTATATATTTACTGATTATACATTCGCTCACTGTAACTTTGACAAAGAAGTTTATTAATAAATTGTGATCAACAGTCTTTTAAGTTTGTGGATTTATTATTCCAGGAATAATCCTAAGCCGTCCTTAATAGACGCACTATCCCAGTGTTATATTAATATTCCAGATACTGACGTAAAAAAATGTTCATATATTTACCGCTGACAGGCGATTTCATTCCACTGCTGCTACTAACGATTGCTAACCCAGGCCTCATAGATGTAGTACCGGAAGTTGATTCTATCATTGGTGGAGGGTCGGTAGTTGTAGTCACAATTCGATCTAAATTAAACACTTGTAACATAAATTAAACATAAATCTATTTGTTTTGACCGTATCTCTTTACAACTTAAGAAAATTAATTAGTCACTATTACAATTATTATTCTTCTTTTAATTTTCTAGTGAAAAATAAATACCCCTCACTTTTTTCGTAATGTTAATTTCCCGTAGGCATCTGGGAGTTATTCTTACTGTTAATGCAAGTGTACCACGTGACTAAGAATTTGTACTGTTACATAGGTAACAGTACTTTTTAACAGCATAAAATCTGGTCACGTGGTTTATTTTCTAAATAAAATGGCGGCCATTTTTTTCTCTTATACATTCTTATTTTCAAAGTTCACCACGAAAGGGCACCACAGAGTAACTATGACACCTATAAAATTTAGTCCTTTGCATCCTTCGCGTATAAAATATCTTTTTGTTGAATAGTCAAAAAGTAAACATCCGTTTTCAACGGAGGTAAATGCAATGTGAATAATTATGTGTCAAACTGGAACATGCAGGCGTTTAAAGCATGCAACAAAGGATTATTTAACAATTTTAATCAGTAAAACGTTACAGATATGGCGGACAGACATAGGATATCATCGTTATTTTGTAAAAGCACTTTGTCAAAAACCATGCGAAGACAGAAGGATCAGATTTCACAGATCATAACTCTATAATTAAATGGGTTAGTGTTTTGTTTTCTAAATAAAACACAGCTTATTGTATGTTTATGACTGGTAGATATCATCACTTGTTAAAAGAATAAAAGAAAAAAAACCATCTCAAGTAGGCCTACTTAAAAGTTAAGGACAGTTTAGTTATTGTTACTCTTGGTTTATTTGTGTTACAGATTTAGTTGACAATTTCAGATCATCACAGTATTTGTTGGGGGTATTAAAATAACTAACACATGGGTTTGTGAGTAACAGTAAAAATATCATCCGTCGTAAAAAAAACTTTTCTCTCGGCTTATGACAGTATTTTCCTCGGGATGATATTTTTACTGTTACCCACAAACCCATGTGTTATTTATATACTATAAATAGTTAAACTTTGATATATATATTTCCGACAATAAATAAATATTGACCTTACAAAAGAATGCCTTCAGAATTAGAATATTTGAAAATACAGCGACTAGTCACGCTAAATTTTCATAATTATGTATGTATTTGACTTAAATTAAAGGAAAAGAAGGGACAATTTAAACTAGCGCAGGGATTTTTTTTAAAACTTAAAGCTATTAAAGAGAATCAATATTGAAATAGATAGATAAAAAAAAACAACAGTCACCTTCCTATTTTTGAGTTAATTTCAATTCTTTATTAAGATGATTCAGGCCACCAGCCCATACATCACAATAAACATAAAACATAATTACATATTATAATACATAATCACAAAAAAAGTGAAAATTTACAGTAATTAACATAACAAGCAAGACTCGTAAATCACAATAAACACAAAACATATTTACATATTATAACACAAAATCACAAATACGATGAAAATCTACAGTAATCAACATATTTACATATATAAACAAGTATATAAGTAGTTTTATAAAAACGAAAATATAAACAGTGACTATTTAATTTGCCTGTTCCTGCATCTTGAAGAAACGAAAAACAAGAAAAAACAGGAACAAGGTTGTATTAATTCAAATATGCCCTTAAATAAGGGAGATTACCTTCAAGTATTAAATCTAGATAATCTAGATTGTTGCTATAATCAATTGACATAAAAATAGTATAAAATATAGATAATCTAGATTGTTGCTATAATCAATTGACATAAAGATTAAAATTAATCAACATGTTAACACTGCAATAATGATGACCTCAGCTTTAGAGCATAATAAATAAACATAGCTAAACATTTTATTGTCTGTTCTTTTCTGGATGACATTAATACATGAAATTTGTTCAAAGTTGGATTATTATAATATTTTTTGTTAATATAATTTTCTCTTAGATGACTATAAGTTGAACAAACTAAAATAAAATGAAATTCATTTTCAATCTGGTCTTCACAAAAGAAACAAAATCTTTGATTTCTATCAATACCTACGTGTCTCCCTTTTTCAATCATTAAAGGGTGTGATGATGACCGAAGACTTACTAAAGCATTCCTAAATTTCTTGATGTCAACAATATCAAGGTAATTTTCATACTCAAACACTGATTTATAATTAATATAAGACGTAAGTTTAGCATTTGAATGACATTCAGCAGACCAATCTTGTAGATACTGATCTTTAAGCCTTAAATCGAGCTGTTTTAAAAATAACTTTATATTTGAAACATGCTGCTGTTCCCAAATATAACCAAAACCGTTCCTATATAAAAACAATTTAACATTAGAAGCCCAATTTCTATATTCAATACTGTCATAATACAACATCATATGGTAACATTTTTTGACATATCTATAATCTTGCATAGAAAGAACTCTTAGCCAAAATTTAATACAGCGTATACTACTTAAAATATGCATTGGGTATCTTCCACAGTCACCAACAATTACAGCATTACAAGAACGTAGGGGTGCATTCATATATCGTTTACATGCATACAACTGTATTTTTTCAATATTATACATATATTCAAGACCCCAAATTTCTGATCCATACAAAAGAATGGGGGCAATTTTAGCATCAAACAACTTAAAAAATACATTTTTTGACATAGGCATTAAATGATTCAATGAAGATAATAAGGAGACTAAAACTCTCTTAGCTTTATTAGCATTGTTCTCAGCCATCTTTTGCATCGATAGCTTACTACTAAAATATAATCCAACGTAGGAGAATCCATTAACACATTGTAATTGGTTGTTATTATATGTCCATTTTTCATGACGAGATAAGTAGCCACCTTTTCTAAAGACCAAAATTTTAGACTTTTCAATGTTAACAGACAATTTCCAATCATTACAATATTTTGACAAAATATTTAATTGTTTCTGTAACCCATTTACAGTATCAGCAGTCAAAGCAACATCATCAGCAAATAGTAAAAGTAAAATTTGTACAGTATCTGGTGTCAGCTGTATTCCAGCAATACCACTGGATGCTATAGCATCATATAGTTCATTTATAAAAAGAGAAAAAAGCATCGGGCTTAAATTACAGCCCTGACGTAACCCAAGAGGACACTCAAAAATTTCACTATGTTTAGAATCCATTCTGACACAAGCTTTGACAGAATTATAAATACCTTTAATTGCCCTTAAAAGATTACCTTTAATGCCCTGATGATGTAAAACTAAATACAACTTTGATCTGTCAATGCTGTCAAAGGCTTTTTTAAAATCAATAAAAGCCACATACAACTTTCTACGTTTTTGACATAAAAACTTATTTGCAATAGAATAGAGTATAAAACCATTATCTATAGTAGAATACCCAGAACGAAATCCTGCTTAATCCAGTTATCTGCCTATAAAAGTGAGTGAAAAAAAAACAACATGTTTTAGCAGATAATTCATAATCAAGCTTACTGCAGTACCGATACTTTATTTCAGTTCACGTTATTTGTTGGTAGTTCATTTCAAGTCATATTGCAAAGTTTAAGCAATTATATCTTCATAATTTTTTTAATTTGCAATAAGAAACAACTATTGCATTTTTTTCCGTCAAAATGGGGCATTACCCGAAGAAAATTTATTCCATTTCGCATAAGTAACAGTTGAATAAACTCTTTCGTATATAATATCAGCAAATTGTGCACAATGACACCGAATAAACTAACAAACACGCATTTACATCCAAATCATGTCGTGCTCGCCACAGCTTTTGTTTTATTTATCCTTGAAAATGACATAAAAGAGTTAAAAAAAATCATTTTCAGGAGCAGATATCCAAAAAAACGAGGATGATGACCCTAATTTTTCAACATCATTTGGTTTCAATTATAATTATTTTTAATCATGCATAGTAAAAAAAATATATATGCTAGTTTAATTTTCCTTTAAATTTCCAATTCTGAGCCTTATTTATTAAAAGGCAAAAACTTCCGCATTTATCAGCACGAAAACATTGCTTTAATAGCATCTGTAATCCGTGACAATTTTAATACAATAATTATTTCTTCGCCCGTACACATTTTGCCTGTACGATTAAACTTTATCCATAATACATGTACTCACGCTTAGAAACTTTTGATAAATAATTAAAAAATAAATTTAAAAAATAAATAAATAATAATAAAGGAATTAAAATAAATAAATAAAGATTACCACAATAGTTACATCTTTTTGCACAGTGAGCACGTGCCCAAGGTTCATAGAGACCTATACAAGCGGGGTCTTCATATTTGTCACAATCACTTATCATATCTTGACAGCTACCTTTATTAAAGGATGTAAATGTTATGTTTAAAATTAGCAGAATATGTGATTATAGACTGACCATCATTAATGATGATCATTTGAATATATAACACTTCTGTAATGATAAATACACAACCAGTTTCTTTGTCTTTCTTTTAGTCATGCCAATAACAATATACAGACTATCCACATCTATCCACATCTACTGGTAGACAGAATGACAGTAATTATGTCTGGCAAGAGTGCACCTAGGTAGAATCGTCATCACGTTGAGACTTAATCTGTAGATTCTTTATATAAAACATTTGTCTGTGATTCATCTAAAGTTATGCAACAAATTCTTGTTATATACTGTAGTTTTATCCATCTAGTAGGAGTTATCAATCAAATTATACTTTGTGTTTATTTCGGGTGAATGTATAATTCATGAAAGTGACATTATGTATCATGGTAATGTAATACCTTCAGTTGTTGTTTGACTTGGATTCATTGTTGGCAGATAACCTGAAAGATATGGAAAAATCACTTAAAGATAATTTTATTATGGTATGGTTGTGATTTAAAGGGTCTGTAATAAACAGATGTTATATATACGCCTAATAATTATATAACGCACCACAAACTGGCCTTTATACAATGTATAATTATATAACACACCACAAACTGGCCTTTATACAATGTATAATTATATAACACACCACAAACTGTCCATTATACGATGTATAATTATATAACACACCACAAACTGGCCTTTATACAATGTATAATTATATAACACACCACAAACTGGCCATTATACAATGTATAATTATATAACGCACCACAAACTGGCCATTACACGATGTATAATTATATAACGCACCACAAACTGGCCATTATACAATGTATAATTATATAACGCACCACAAACTGGCCATTATACAATGTATAATTATATAACGCACCACAAACTGGCCATTATACGATGTATAATTATATAACGCACCACAAACTGGCCATTACACGATGTATAATTATATAACGCACCACAAACTGGCCATCATACAATGTATAATTATATAACACACCACAAACTGGCCTTTATACAATGTATAATTATATAACGCACCACAAACTGGCCTTAATACAATGTATAATTATATAACACACCACAAACTGGCCATCATACAATGTATAATTATATAACGCACCACAAACTGGCCATTATACAATGTATAATTATATAACGCACCACAAAACTGGCCATCATACAATGTATAATTATATAACGCACCACAAACTGGCCATCATACAATGTATAATTATATAACACACCACAAACTGGCCTTATACAATGTATAATTATATAACGCACCACAAACTGGCCATCATACAATGTATAATTATATAACGCACCACAAACTGGCCTTTATACAATGTATTATTATATAACGCACCACAAACTGGCCATCATACAATGTATAATTATATAACACACCACAAACTGGCCTTTATACAATGTATAATTATATAACACACCACAAACTGGCCTTTATACAATGTATAATTATATAACACACCACAAATTGGCCTTTATACAATGTATAATTATATAACGCACCACAAACTGGCCTTTATACAATGTATAATTATATAACACACCACAAACTGGCCATTATACGATGTATAATTATATAACACACCACAAACTGGCCATTATACAATGTATAATTATATAACACACCACAAACTGGCCATTATACGATGTATAATTATATAACACACCACAAACTGGCCTTTATACAATGTATAATTATATAACACACCACAAACTGGCCATTATACAATGTATAATTATATAACGCACCACAAACTGGCCATTATACAATGTATAATTATATAACGCACCACAAACTGGCCATTATACAATGTATAATTATATAACGCACCACAAACTGGCCACTATACAATGTATAACTATATAACACACCACAAACTGGCCATTATATAATGTATAATTATCTCAAATGATAACGAATGATGAGATACATTTCATAAAAAACTTTTTTTTCCGGACTTTATGTGAAAAAGTTGAGATTTACGGACAAATAAAATACGGCGACTGCCTCACGACACACTCATTGAAAGAATACCATCCAAGTCCTGCCGAAACTGACATTTTAGTTTACAAGAAAAAGAAATGTAAGTAATCTGTTTGTAAAGTTCAACGTTTACTGGTATGATTTTAAAACTAAGTGCCACAATCATGACAATGGCAATCCCTACTTTCCATTTTTATTTAAATTAATATATTTGGGATCACGAAGTTCAGCTAGAGAGTACATGAGAATTAATTAAAGAAATCTTTCTTAAGTGCATTTTGAGTGGTAACGAAGTCTAATGAGGATATTTGGATGCGATCTACATATTTAACTCATTTCATGAAAAAACTCAGAATTCATTTTGAAGAAGGAATGTTGTAATATTCTAACGAAATGAAACCTGGCACATTTTATAAAAAAGCACAAGCTTTATTTATCATGTGCAAATATCTCCTAGTAATTCAAACACGTCAGTATGTAATGTAGTATCGTATGTGACAAATGGGGAAATCACGATTATATGGCACTTGTACGGCTTTTCCTGTGTAATCGGATTAGAGGGTGCATGATAGTTTCATTCTGAACAAAGATTGAAATTACCAAACACTCCAAGAGACAACATCATTTCCAACAAAACAAACGAAACATTATCAATTAAAAAATATTAATTCTTATCTTGAGAAAATCCACATAGGTTACTATTACAATGATTTGTGGAGCAACATTCACGACAAAGTGAAACTTGTCTTTTACCAACTATACTTCCAAGGGGATACCGGTTACCACATTTCTGTACATCACGAGATAAAGGAAACACTTCAACATGCAGAACAAAACTAGAAAAATTGATTGCAAATTTTAACATTATCTTGTTCCCTGTCAATATTTTAACGTCTCGCCATACTAATGCTGAGATGATTCTAGCATGTTAACAGTATATATTATGAAGATAGTTGACGAACATGCAATGCAAACGAGAACAATGTACAATGTATTTCAACATATATTGATGATACAACCTATTCGTCAGGAGGCATAGCCAACATGTTTTATTGCGATGGTTGCATTGATTTCTGTAACCGGTCAAGAAGAAGGGATCTTTTACCCGACTACTTTGAAATCGAACTATTTTTCAAAGGTACGGAATGCATGCTGGAATAAGAGATACATATTGCATAAGTGAATTTTAAGAGACCAGTATAAACGTTGCCTTTGTAACAATATTAAAGGCACATTATGACTCAGAAATCAATATTTATGAAATTCTTTAGAAATGACATGTATATGTTTAATAATGTTTTAATAGTGAATTCAAAGCATGTTAGATGTTTAACAGCTGAAAAGGTAGCGCTAAATTTTCAGTTATGTGTAGTAAAGGTAACAATATGAGGCACGTCACGACAAAACTAACATAATGGGTTTGCGACCAGCATGGATCCAGACCAGCCTGCGCATCCGCGCAGTCTGATCAGGATCCATGCTGTTCGCTTACAGACCCTATACAAGTAAACTGATAGCGAGCAGCATGGATCCTGATCAGACTGCGCGGATGCACAGGCTGGTCTGGATCCATGCTGGTCGCAAACCCACTTTGTTGGTTATGTCGTGACGCGGCTCATATGTAAACAACGTAGTACTTTGACTTCCATACAAAATACTAATTCACTATATAAATTAAAGCCATTGCCAACAAAGTGAAAATAGCAAAGCTAGTTCAATTTTGTGGCAAATGAATATCTTTTGGAAACTGTAACAAGATACCAAACATAAAAAAGGTTTTGAGAAATAAAAATGATAGCATTTTTAGGCATAATGGGCCTTTAAAGATTTGCACAATGGTGATATATTTACCGTATTGTCAAGACATCCCATCTCAAACGTGATACCATGACCTACATTAGATTTCTCCACATAACAAGACTGAAAATACATGAAACATATCTACGTTAGTGTGTTGTTCACTTGGTAAATCTTTTTTGTTTTATTCTGGAATAATCTTTTGAAGAATAGTTATATTTAGATATGAACATACATATTATGCAATTTAGCAATTATGAATTTATGAAATAATGCACGGAAAGGTCTTCATCCAGTAAAGCTGGCAAATCGCCATATCACCTATACTGTAAACCCTACCAAAATCTATATACCAACTTAGGAAAAAAAGTTTATCAACTTAATGCGTTCACCATAATCCAATTACCAACTTAGTCCGTGAATTAACTAAGTGTATTCAACTTAATACGTTAATCAACTGAGTGTGTTCAACTTAGTTCGTAAGTTCAACCTCGTACGTTTATATCAACTTAGTGTGTTCACCTTAGTCCGTTAATCAACTTATTGTGTTAAACTTAGTACGTTAATTAAGTTAGTGTGTTTTCAATTTAGTCCGTTAATAAACTTAGTATAAAAATTTAGTCCGTTAATCGACTTATTGTGTTCAACTAAGTACATTAATCAACTTATTGTGTTCAACTTAGTACATTAATCAACTTATTCCGTTAATCATCTTAGTGTGCTCAACTTAATACATTTATCAACTTAGTCCATATTTTTTGGAACATCACTAATCAGCTAATAAAACAATCAAACCTGAGCGTCGGCACAAGTAGTTGATGATGTACAATGTTTGACGTCAGTGACATTGTTACAACTGTAACATTCTAAACAATCTGAAATATTACACATTTCAATTCATTTTATAAATAATTTGTTGAATATTTTAACATGCCATGAAATGTTAATTAGATATAACGTTAAGTTATGTTACATACGTTTACGTATATTTCTGTTTGTTAGTACTGGAAAACGTCTGTATCTATGGCCAGGTTCTATACTGTTTACTATTTATCAACTAAGGACAATTTTATAGTACACGCAAAAAAAAAAAATACCACATAAATGTCATAAAATAAACTTACATATATTTTCCACCAGTATCGAAGAAAAGAGAACAAGTACTGAAAGAGTTAACAACATGCTTATTTCTAGAGGAGCTTCAACAAAAATGCTCACGTAAATCCCAAATATTTTAATAAATTATGTTGCTAATAAAATTATAATAAGAATAAAATAGGAAATGAAAAAAAAAAATATAAAAGGAAATCCCCGACTGAATTTGCCAATATTTTAAAGATATTTGTCAAATTTGTTGGTCATCGCCAATTTAACAGTCAATCTTTTAAAGGAAAAAATGAGCATAAAGTCACATTTAGATTACTAGTGTATTGAAAAAAATCATCAATTGAGTATGACAATAGAAATCGGGGTCAGATTTCGGCAAAGACAATATCATTTAAAACTGCTGTAAGTAAGATAGTTTGCACAATATTATGAAAACAATTTAAACAAAAATAGTAATGATATAAATAATGATAATTGTAACAGAAATTATAAACGTATACAGAAATATAATAATGTTTTAGACAACAAGAAAAAATACAAAATGCAATACCTGAAGTGATTTCCATTGTCCTAGCTAATTGACTGACTCTAGATAGATAGTGATAGTTATAACTCCGGCTAGAAAGTTATAAATCCGGCTAGAAAGTTATAAATCCGGCTTGTGTTTCATTTGTGTTACCTATGCGCCAACTAAGATAGGACACGATACAAGTTTGTCTATTTTATCAAATAATGTAAAAGGGTGCAGGCATGGCACCAAGTACATTTCAATCATTGTGTGATCTTGATGACTGCTGATTTTGATGATTTTGCTAAACACAATAATTCAAATTCAATATTCGGATAACTGTTTAGCGGAAACTCGACAGAGCCTCGTTAACGCATAAAACAGTAACCCTCAAGCTAAATATTCCGGTCAATACAGACAGGCAGCGTTTGATATGTTATAAGAAATTAAATATGTTCGATTAAGGGAGGCCGGAGGAGTGTAAGGGAAAAAAACTCTGTACTACAGGGTGATAAAATGCCGATGAGTACAAAACATAATAATTTCGAAGTCATAAAGAAGAAACTTTTATCATTATTTCAGTTAATGTCTTGGTTACAGGTTAGAGCCTTTCATTTAGGTAAGCAATAACATTGATACATACCGATGTGCATAAATACGCCCATAACATTTACTGTAACATAGCGCCGACCAAACTCCTAGCATCCTAGCAGAGGTCAACGTTGTATCTTCGAAAGGTGACTTGTAATGATGTCCAAAATGTTACCTTTTGGCCAATTAACTGAACCATCTTTTACTTCTTTTGCTTTTTGACAATTATTACAATTACAGTGATTTAGTAATTTGTATGAAAGTCAAAATGCTACATTGTTTATAGTTTGCTGCTTTTAAAACCTTAAAAATACATTTTATCCCTTTTTAAAAAATGAAAATAAATATTTGTTTCTGAGGCATGATGTGCTGAAGGCCAGGAGGTGGCCACATTTGATTTTAGGTTATTAGGTCAAGGTCAAGGTGTTACGCAAAAGACTTGTCCAATCTGTATCAAGATTTACCCCAGACATACATCTGTCAAACATTTTCGTTAGAATGCTTACAAGTGCATCATGGTACTTATTTTACCTTCATGATAAGCATGATATGTAAATGATTGGGGCCGTATTAAGTTAAAAGGCAATAATTGGAACTTAGATGTAAGATATGAGAACTTAGATCCTAGAGCTTAGGTCTTAGATCTTAGGACTTAGAGGTTCCGTATAAGCAGGTAAACACCATATTGACTGCAAGATAAACATAAAAATGTATGTACGATAAACTTCTTATTATATTTCTTTAATCTTATGTTTTATTTCTAAGAATTGCACAGATATAGCTAGTATGTAAAGGATTAGGTGAAACTATCTGTACAACTTAAAGGTTTTTAATAGGAGGCAAATGCCGATCAAGCTATGCTCGACAGGCTGGGAGAAACTCCATAAGTGGCCATTTAGCCCATTCTAGCTACTAAGGCAAACCTTGCTGCAAAAAAGATCTACGACCACGGACACAAGTGTCTAAAGTGATATGTGTTGCCTGTTATTATGTTATTCCCCAATTATCAAATTTGGAACAGTTTTTACAATTGAGTTACTGTCAGTTTTATAATAATTGATAGTGTTGCTTTCTTAACCACGTTTGTTTTTACCGAGGAAATTTGCGGATGCGCAGGCTGGTCTGGATCCATGCTGGTCGCAAAAGCATTATGTTGGTTTTGTCGTAACACGGCTCACATGTTTTGTAGTTAACTGTTACTTCAATAAAGTTTTACGTATGAGGATGGAGTTATGTTTCGTTCTTTAAGCTCTTTCAAAACTGATTTTTTAAGTTCTAATAATTAAATTCTAATGTCTAGGTTTAATTTCTTAGTTCTAATTTTTAAATTCTAATAACTAAGTCCTACGCTAAGTTCTAATGTGTTAGTTCTAATGTTAAAGTTCTATGATGAGTAAGATACAATCTGGAACGCACCTAATGTAGATCTTCTGTAGATCTCCTGTCTGTGGTGCTTCTAGATTGCTGATCGACCTCCATCATCAGCATGGTGCTCGCCGTCATTGATATTTCGGCCCTTATCCATGTATATCTGCTGGCGATTTGGCCCACCGTCTTACGATGTGGAGGTCGATTGCTTCCAGCTCTTCTCCTTTCGTCTCAGCCACAGCCAGCTAGACGCACGCTCGGCAGCTTGGCTCAGTCTCTGGATTGTCCTTTGTCTATCCCTTCCAGTAGTTCCTATCGCTGTCATCAGTCGGCACACAGATTGCGAACAGAACCCTCGCACACCTACTTCAATAGGAAACAGCCATGTATGCCAGCCTCTCTGTCTTCATTGGTTGAGTAGCTCTGTATACTTTGCTTTCTTCCTCTCGTAAGCCTCTTCACATCTTGTCTCCCAAGGTACTGTTAACTCGATCATAATGAGTTTCTTTCCTTTTACAGACCACAGTACAATATCTGGTCTTAAGTTGGTCTGGACAATACTTGGGAAAACAAGCTTCTTGCAAATATATGCCTTATTCTCATCGATTCGTGCCTTCTCATCGATTCGTGACCTACATAATTGTCTGGTATAAATACTTCTGCAAGGACATACACCATCCGAAAACTACACAAGTTTTATTAGACACTCGACTTGACAATTCTATCCAATCAAAATGCGTAATTGAACAGGTGTAAATGAGCTAACCCTACAATCAGCTGATGACCTAATTACTTTAAAATATTCGATATTGGTGTTTTAATTTATCAAACACACTTACAATTAAGCCAAAACAATATTCATTACGCTGTAAGAATTTACTTAAGACTTTAAAACATATATTGATCAGATCGGACTGAAAATAAACATGCGAACATTTAGTGGTGTGAGCACCTATATTTTGATGACGTCACAGGGTGAATCGGATTTCACGAATCGATGGGTAAGCGTCCAGCTGAGCAAGACAGTCATGGTTGACATGTTCAGATGCTCTAATCTTTGAGCGGTTGTTTTTAAAAGTAATTTAAAGTTTTTGAACTTTTAGATAATGAATTTATTGAACAAATGCACTAATTTAACTGTATGTATGTCTGATATGTGTTGTGCAAGTGCAATTTTTCCAAATAAGAGTCACGAATCGACGAGAGAAAAGCATACACCTCCATGTTCCAACCTGTTGCGCCATCTAGAATTGATGGTTGGTGTGGCGACTGTGTCTTGGCAGTTTCACCCGGTTTCACAAAGTTGATGTGACAAAGCTTGGGGTTACTCCTTCGTTCTTTTTTCCTTTCACCTTCAAGCCAGTCAGCCACCTCCCTGAGGACGTTGTCATGACGCCATCGGTTTCTTCCTTGTGTTAGTGCAGTGGAACAGGAAGAAAGGACATGCTCCAGAGTGCCAGGACGATCGCACAGGTCACATGCTGGATCCGTTGTAAGTCCCCACCGGTGGAGATTAGCTGGGGAGGGTAAGAGGTCATGAACTGACCTGATAAGAAAAGATAACCGTAATGGTTCATACTTCCATATGTCTTCCCAAGTCAGCTTCCTCTCTCATGCTCCCTGTGCTCACATCTCTACTGCTCTAGCCTGTCTTGCACTCTCCTCTGCCCCCCCTGACTTCTGACTGAATAATGGCACGTCTCTCCTTCTGGTCTGCTGGTTCCACAGGGGTGTCTTGGTAGCACCAATTCCCTGTCGTCCTACAGCGGTCATTCCCACAATGTCATTGAGCTTAAGTGAGCTTTCAGTCTGGTTAACGGTCTCTGATGCTGACCACTTCCTGCCTGTACGGGTTACAATCCCTGCTTCCCGGATTTACTCATCTGGGGAATCTCTGAGGGTGAGCATCAGTCTTGTCTTCGTTGTCTTGAATTCCTCTACCAGTGAAGAAAATCGGAGTTGAAGCTGATTGCTCTTTCCATACAGTCCTACACCGGAGAAACTGGGTGGTATTCCTAACCACTTGCGAAGGTGTCTGCTTGTAATCCTCTCTAATGCTTCAATTTTTTAGCTTGGTATCTCATACAGCATCATAGGCCAGATTAACCTTGGAAGTAACGCATGCTGGTATAACCAGGCTTTGAACTTCCCAGGGAGATTGCTTTTGTCTATTTTCTTAAGCCCGTCTTCCACCTGGTTTTCTAGCTTCTTGACATTGTCACCATCTTGCAGGCTTGCATCAAACCACTTCCCTAGGCACTCTTGGACTCTTAGTGATAGATGGGATATCCTCATTCTGTACTCTGAGAATGAACCTATCTGTGGTTTTGCCATTCTTGATAATGAGAGATCTTGACTTTGCGGCCTATCTAAGATAGTTAGGCCACGTTTCTGCCACCTGTTTGAAGGTCTTTGCTTGTAGTTAAACTTCGATTTTGTTATACTGTTGGCCCACACATTTAAAGATCCTGTAACACATTTTTTTCATGGTTTTATTTCATAAATATGATGCTCAAATTAAGATTTGTCAATATTGTAAGTTCCAATAGGCATTATTTATAAAGATATTACCGAATTTAACATTTCATGTAAATAAAGGGAGGTAATTAGAAATTTATTTTCTATAAATTCTAAGTCAAATTTTCCAATAAGAAATGAATGCATATAATTTAATGATTAAATATAATGTGCACAAATATTTGCAGTACACATTTTACATATTCTTCGATGTTTGAAAATTGTTTTACTTGCATAATTATATACATATATAATTTTTTGCAAATGTGGTATGCTCTAGGATGACCCGACTTGAGTGTACGGTCGCCCATATGGGCTTTCCGGCGGCGACCTTAAATAAACGCATTAAAAAAAAAAAAAAGTATTCACACAGTAACTATATCAATCACAAAACATACATGATCTTTAAACACACGTTCTAACTAGTTTGAAAGACAGGCACAAGTGCAGATGAATCGCGTGAAAATATGTTGATATGGTTCTTCTGATGCCGACACTTCTTTAACCAAAAGGCAGACAGAAAAGAAGGAAAAGGAAAAAAACGTTCTGCATAACAAATATACTTTTGCAATCTGTGAGTTGCTTTATGACTAAAATTTAAGGGAGTATGGAGTTATAATCACACAAATAACATGCTTTTTGTTATGAAGTCGCTATGGATTCTTTCATTTAATACGCTTAAAGTTAAGACAACGGTGAACTTTTATTTAATGACCACTGTGATCTTGACCTAGTACAGATAGAAGTATGGAAGGATTGACCGCTGATAAAAAGTGCACATAATTTTAAATGTAGATTAGACACACAATTGATTGGGTCATTTATTGAAGCTCTGACTACACCAGACATTCTTTATAAACAGTTATCGTGAACATTTCAATAGGTTTCAGTAGGTTCCTGTCATCATTTAGCACAAAGAGGATATTATTATTAAGACACACATGTTGAAGATTTAGAAATCAAATAAATCTTTTGTAAGAATAATAATATGAGTAATAAAAATATAATAATAAATTAATCAATAAAATAATTTATAATTAATAATTATGAATGCCATTACGAAACCCACAAAAATAGATTTCTCATTGTAAGTCATAGTAAAATTAATGCTCCTCGATCATATATAAAAATTCAAGGTATAATTTTAACGATTCATTACCTGTCAAAAGTTTTTTGTTATCATTTTATCACTGCGAGCGAGTTGTTACTGTTTCATACTTTGAGCCATAAAATGAGTCGATTAATTTGATTGCTCCATGGATGCAGAATCCATATGGCTTCAACGTGCCGTAACTATTTACATGCCATACAAAGTCAATCAGTTCTTGTCTTGTTTAATGCGCCCCTCTGACAGCTTAATTCGTGGTTACAACACTAGTTACTGGTGTAATAACAAAAAGCCACATTTCAAACATCCACGTGATGTCAGACCATTTTCTTCGTCCGGAAAAAAGGGATAAAGAAGATTCTGCAATAGGAAAAATAATCAAATTATTTTGATACACATTTGAAAACCGACGATTTTGATTATTGTATAACTAACAGTTACACAATTTTAAATACTGTCCCAAATTTGACATCAAAGGTATTACACAAATACCGGCAACATATATCAGTTATGACGCTTGTGTCTCTCATCGTAGATTTTTTTTGTGGTAGCCACAGGTGTTGCTTAAATAGCTAGAACTGGCTGAAATAGCCACTCACGGAGTTTGTCTAAGCCTGTTGAAGATAGTTTGTTCCTATTGATTTTTTTTACCTGGCGCTTTAAAATTGTACATATAATTATAATCACGTAATATTTTAATGTCCTAGCTATATCTTTGCAATTCTTAAAAATAAAAAATGAAATTAAAGAAAATTCACTTACATCTTCCTGTCTATCTTGCAGTCAATATGGAATTTTCCGACATTTACGGAACCCCTAAGTCCTAAGACCTAAGTTCTAAGATCTAACATCTAAGATCGAACATAAGTTCGAGTTGTTGCCTTCTAACTCAAAATGGCCTCAATGGGCTTCCGTATATAAGTGTCCCATGGATATATTTTGTATGTTTTATTGCATACATTTTCAAAAAGTATATATAAAGTAGCCGAACGTTAATGTGTGTAAAAACGTGCTGTCATCATCAGTTATAAACATGGTTACCTTTAATGACCAGCACTATTTCGCGTTGAGTGGACATAAATAATCACATTTACGGCAGAAGTCATTTACACTCGACAATCCTAACTGTTTTATTTATTCGAGTGTCAGTAAGAAAAGTAAAGTGTCGTCTACTGCAACAGTGTTAATAGGAAATAACTTTCATACAGTCATTTTTAATTTGAAATAACTAACATGTACTTCTACTGATAAGAAATCATAGGGTAGAAAATAACGAGTATAAACAAACACAAATACGTACACAAATTTAAATGTTGAAACATTTGATTTTATAATGGATATAAATTAGCAAAGACATTCCGTCTCCTTTCGTTTCTCATTTGGACATTAATATTATATTCTAAAGATTGCGTCGTCACTTAAAAAGATTCATACCGCGCTTGCCAATTTTAATCTGAGTGAAAGTTATTGTTCAAAATATGCAGGAATAGATCACGGATGTTTTATACTAGGGCTGGGTATTGATCAGAAATTTCCGATACGATACGTATTGCGATACAGACCAACGATACACAATACGTATTGACGATACAGTACAATGATGTTTCATTGTTAGGATGTACTTATTAAAAGTACTTTGTACATTTCATAGATGCCCTGGTGAAATATTATTGAATCTTTCTTATATCTTTTTTAGATTTTGACTTTGTTAATGATGATATATAATACAGAGCAGGTGCATAGGTACCTTAATTAGTACATTTGAGGTAATATTTTAAAAAATGACATGATGGTCCCTTTTTTAGATAAAACAATTATTTTGAAAAAAAAAAGCTTTGTAGAGAAATAATTCAATGCAAAAATATAATTATGTAAATACTAGGAAAAGTTAACGCAGAAAATAATTAAAACATCACTATTTATTATGGCAGGAGGCTAGTACTGTCTACAAGTCAACTGTTCTAAATTATAAGATCTTTATAATAAAATCAAATTTTTGTAGAATTTGAAATATATACGCTGAGAAAGTATTGGAACATTGAAAATTTTCTAACAAATCATGTTTTTTTCTATCTTAAACGGTAAAATAACAATAAAAATATAAATATCATGTCATGATGTTGTGGTGTCGTAATCCGTAACGTACCGGGAAACGGTGTTTAGCTACATCTTCGTGCAGTCACATTTATTTAGTTAGCAACTAAATCTTGGAATATTAATAAATTTGTAGGATTTATGTGTTCAAAATATGTGTTTAAAAAATTACAAGTAAATGTTTGGTCTAATACAAACTACTGCCGACCTGAAAGTAGTTTTTACCAGTGTTAGAAATAGGAGATTGAATGGCCGGATAAATTTTGTCACGGATTTATCCGTCATTTTGTGTATTGACATATTCGTTGTTCCACCTGAACGAATCAATGCAGCCTTTCAAATATTGATGAGGGCCTTCTTAACACATTTACTTTAGAGAAAATTCCACACTTTTGACTTTTGTGCGGACATTTTAAAGACGATAGTTTTAATGTAAAGCCATCATGTTTATAAGTGTTATTAAGTTGTCTCCCTTTGTATCGGTATAGCTAAAACCCGATAACCGTACCGTATTGAAAAACGGAAAATCGATAAATACCGATTTACCGGTATATTGATCCAGCCCTATTTTATACACGACAAGTAGCGGGAAAGACACTGTGATGTGTATTGATTGATTTTAATGCTCATGTATATAAAAGTTATACATCAAACCTTTTCCGTCGAATATAAAAAATGAAAGTAAAAGAAATAAACGATGCGAAACTTGCTTTTATATATTTTTTTATATACGTGTATAGTGGATTTAAAAGAAATACAGTGATTAAAACTTCATATGTGATATATTGAACAATAAACATGATAAAGTATATATGCTGAAAAGTGAGTTAGGGTTCACGTATCAAAGAATTCTTGATAATATCACCATATTGTCACTGAGAATTGGAGTGTGTTTTTTTATATACTAATATTGCAAGATAGGAAAAAAATAGAAAAACGATTACTTCTGGTAAATTAGAAGGTAAATATCGCTATACGGGTATGCCACCCAATTCTTTATTAGAAAAAGGACACACCGTTTGAAACTATCTGCAATTTAAGTCCATCTCTACACGTCTCGTACAAATTGACATAACGTTTTAAATCGTTTTGGTAAGATTATTTGTCCTGAGGGAGAGACAAACACATATATCTATCCCGCCCAGTGATATTTTATGCTTTGTGTGTATTTATCTATTTTTCTCTACTATTATAATGTATATATATAGTGTTTGTGGTATTTAGCAAAATAATTGACCGAAAGAGATATAAATAATATCATCCTTATAATAATACTTTACCTAAATACCTTAACAATTGTATACAATAATATACACTATTAAACCGACACGCTTCTGAATACGACCACGGATAGTAAAAGGGTCTTGATACCTACATTTTAGAAAAAAAGGCTAAAAAATTGTGCACAATAAATCGTGTTTGTCAATCATTTAAATAAAACGATTTTGTGGATATTGCCGTTTTGTGATGCGCACGTGACAAAATCTCGCGCATGTCCCGAGAAGGCGAGAATTGCCGCGAAAAGGCAGACGAAAAATTAATATGCTCATATTGGAAATTATTCTCAACTGGAAGTTGTTTTAGACAAAAATACAAGGTAAGAACATATTTTTAGCTTTCTTTACAAATTAACGAATACTTACATAAAAAAAACACAACATTTTACGTTTATGTTAATATTGGTGCCGACTGAGCTCGTTTTAGAAGTGTTGAGAAGTTATTTTACAGTTAAACTTGTCATTTATATGTAAAGTCCCATATGTCTTAAAATGTTTGTTTTGGTACAACCGACGTTCCAAATAATTCCAAATAATGTTCCTTTTCACCATACATATATAAATATGTCAATCAGTAGCTCATTTTGATCTATCAAAAATAAAACCTGCATCTTGTTGAAAATTCTTAAATGATTTTGTATTATATGACTTGTTTTATCAACAATTAAGCGGAAACAGTTAAGTCTTCCCTACATATTACAACCACTATTTTATTTCTCCTTTCTACTTAAAATGTGTAAGGAATGGGGGCCACATAGAAGCACTTTATGTATGTAGATGTGTACATAAAGGAAAGACCTTCGTTTGTACAAAATACATGACATAGCTATATACGGAAATGCAGCTTAATAGCTTATAATTTAAAAGCGCGGACATGCATAATGCAAATCGAAATTTTCATGATGTTGCAACTAAGCAGAAGTATCAATTAAAATGTCTGGTTAAAATAAAAGCTGTAAAACCTGTCGGCCTCGGGCGTTATATATAAAGCCGTAGCTATAGCTGACAACTGGACTAATTGTTATACATAGTTATATCAATTTACAAGACACCTTGACTAATGAAAATGCCGCGGTGTTGCCCGAGAATTAATGAGTCATTGTGGTCAACCTTATAATGCCTTTAGTCTTACTGCTCGTAGCATCCACTCCTATGTTCTTTATAATGTCGTCATCGGTTACCTGCATGTCATAACTGTGATTTGTAAGGTTAAAGCAAAAGTTGTCCATTCCAGAAGAAACAAGTTTTGTTGTGTGACTGTTTTTCAACTTAAGTTAACTCGTTTTAACTAAAAATTCTTATTCCATGAACTACTTGAAGCTGCAACAAAATGTCACATGAATCATATTTAACATCTAAATGTTGTATAATACGTTTATTTATGACTTTTATGAAGCCTAAGCGTAATAAGCCAATATATTGTCATATATCATATAATATCTCGTTTTAAAGTCGTGCATGTAATACTGTTACTACACATGAAATACCTGTAACCACACGTGAAACACTGTTACCACACGTGAAATACTGTTACCACACGTGAAATACTGTTACCACACGTGAAATACTGTTACCACACGTGAAATACTGTTACTACACATAAAATACTGTTACTACACATGGAATACTGTTACTTCACGTAAAATACTGTTACCACACGTGAAATACTGTTACCACACGTGAAATACTGTTACCACACGTAAAATACTGTTACCACACGTGAAATACTGTTACCACACGTGAAATACTGTTACCACACGTGAAATACTGTTACCACACGTGAAATACTGTTACCACACGTGAAATACTGTTACCACACGTGAAATACTGTTACTACACGTGGAATACTGTTACCACACGTGGGATACTGTTACCACACGTGAAATACTGTTACTTCACGTAAAATACTGTTACCACACGTGAAAATACTGTTACCACACGTGAAATACTGTTACCACACGTGAAATACTGTTACCACACGTGAAATAATGTTATAACACGTGCAATACTGTTACCACACGTGAAATACTGTTACCACACGTGAAATAATGTTATAACACGTGAAATACTGTTACCACACGTGAAATACTGTTACCACACGTGAAATAATGTTATAACACGTGAAATACTGTTACCACACGTGAAATACTGTTACCACACGTAAAATACTGTTACCACACGTGAAATACTGTTACCACACGTGAAATACTGTTACCACACATGAAATACTGTTACCACACGTGAAATAATGTTATAACACGTGAAATACTGTTACCACACGTGAAATACTGTTACCACACGTAAAATACTGTTACCACCCGTGAAATACTGTTACTACACGTGAAATACTGTTACCACACGTGAAATACTGTTACCACACGTGAAATAATGTTATAACACGTAAAATACTGTTACCACACGTGAAATACTGTTATCACACGTGAAATACTATTACCTCCCGCGAAATACTTTAAGCACACGCGAAATACTGTTACTACACATAAAATACTGTTACTTCATGTGAAATACTCTTATCACACTTAAAATACTGTAAACACACGTGAAATACTGTTATCACACGTGAAATACTGTAAACACACGTGAAATACTGTTGCAACCTGTACTGGTCAGATTGAGCACAAAGGGCGCTTACTCATAGACTCTTGTCTAACAGGATGCAACTAAATCATCCACATTTAAACATTCATAGTAAACAAATCGTGTATTACACATTGCATTCATTTACATGCAAAAAAAACTTTAATATTAAAAGTGTTGTGAAAATAGATTAGAATTTATATGTAAAGTGTTTAGAAATATTATATAATATTTATACATCAAAACAAGATCTGTAGTTAGTTTTAACTACGTCATTTAATCCATCGGATTATTGGTCTGGTTATATGAAAATAACGACTTTTTGCGACAGAAAAGGTTAAGTTATTTATCCTTTCTTCTTCTTTTGTTATCCGTGTTGATCATAACAACTGCATTACACATTCTTTGGTATCATAATGTATTGCTATCCTAGTTCAGTCTACGTTTTATATTGCATCTTTTATATTTTGTTTAACCATGTTACATTCGGTTAAATAAATATCACGTGCACTTTGGAACGTATCAAATCGGATTCACTTTTTCTACATTTAATTTGATATACTTTATGTATCAAAATATTTTAATGTAATCTGCACATTAAAGGAATGTTATTAAATAAACGTGCAGCGTTATGCAATCTTTAAATGCATCTTTTTTCACCCTTGTGCAAACTTGTGTTTGGTGAGATATAGGATATTTCCCGTAAAACACTCGTAAAATACAACAAAATACCCGAAGATTACAAATATCATTAAATAAACTCTTAAAAAATGAATGCGGTTAGGATGCCACCAGTTTTGCACCAAAGAATAAATCATTTTTGTAGACACCCGCTGTGACTTGTTAGGCTTAAATAAGAAATCAAAAATTAGTTAGAAAGCCATTTTCTCCCATCACTCCTACTTCTAAAAATATGCAAAAACTTTTATATAAATATATATTTTAATATATTTGAATATTTAAAATGCACATATGCGTATGACAGCTTAAACACGTATATACTTTTCAAGAAAGCGTGGTTTACAAACAGGTTTCAATAAAACAGGCATAAATGAGCCTTTGATTACAAATTACAGGTACAAATGAAACTAGCAATGCCCGTTTGTTCTTGTGTTTACGAGGCTGGATTGACAACATGTTTCTCTTTTGTATAACCACCATCTAACCAGCTTCATGACTCAAAAACAATGGAGTTGAAGGATTGAGGAAAATATGAAGATTTTACTATTAGTTTATGCAACAAATTGCTTTAGAATAAGAATTTCGCTGTCCAATCAAAATTGGAGTTGATTTCTGTAAGATATATGCATAACTAGATATTGTAAGTGCATTGATTCATATCATAAAGAAACATGTGAATCAAGAAACATAAAATCTTTCATACGCTTTCTTTGTTAATATATTAAAACCCATGTATGAAATATAGTAACTGCATATAGCTGTACCGATACTATACTGATTTAGCAAGATACATTCATATATACGATATACAACATAATTTATGGATTATGAAATCCCAATTCAAGCTCACATTCCAAACATAGCATGACTTGGGATCAACTCTGCATCATCTTTTGAATGAAAACTTAAATATGACTTTATACAGAACTAAACACCATGTAACACCATTTTTCATCTGAATAATTACAAACTTTCTATGAGGATTTGATATATATGATTAAATGTGTCATCAAAAATTGTCGCAGATGACGCAAAAAAAAAATGTCATCAATCATTGTGGGCGAGTATTTAATCTTTGAGATCGATATCATAAGTGCTAGGTCTAATAACCTTGAATAAATAAAATTTTTTTTACAGAAATCCCTTTATTTTTATTTCTCAAAAGCATTTTATTTTATTTTTGGTGTCCTGAAAGAATTCAAAAAGTTACGTATTGGCCATATATCTGAACCATCTTTTACTTCTGTTGCTTTTCGGAAATAAGTACAGTAGCTGTGCTTTATTTTGTTGAAAGTCAAAAACAACTTTGTTTACAACTTACTTCTTTAATGACAACTAATTTCACATTCACCACTACTTTTCTCATGTGATAAGCATCTTATATTCTCTAAAGGCATAATATTAATGTCATAAAACTAATGTTTTACCCTTTCTAAAGAAAGAAAAAATATTCATTTCTATGGCACAACTGCCTTTAAAAACACACTTAATGTTTTAAAGGATAATCCGGTTAAAAGTTTTGAATACGTGCAGTATATTTGAGACAACATTTAATTTTAATTTTTTCTGGCAAGCGCGTATATTCGTACTCATTTAATTGTAAAATTAATTGATATATTCTTATAAAGTAAACAAAAAATGTAAACGAGCATTACATTCCATGTGAATACCGTGTATATATCTAGACATAAAGAGTGGGTATGGTGGTAGCAAACGATTTCTTTAGAAGAGAAAGCCTTTCACTTGATCCATTTGTTAAGACATGGACAAAAATCTTCCCTGGTTTGTTGGACAATACTAGCATGCAACAGAATAGACTTAGTATTTACCTGATTTCATTTTCTCTTCTCAAAAGATTAAACACAAAAAAAAAAAAACATTTGCATAAACATATTGTAATACGTGTAACTTTTAAATAAAAGAATATCAAAATATGTACAAATATCGGTAACATTGGTACTGTTTTACTCACTGTCCGGTTTAGTTTCATTTAAAAATTACTGCTTTTTGTCATTCTTTGCGGTCATAATGGTGGCGATCTTAAATTTTTGAACTTTTGCCCGTGCTGCATATCTTAAGAAATTGTTTTTTAGAAGCTGCAAACACTATGATATATAACGGCGATGCTTCTTATGGTGATACAGTAAATTTCAATAAAACCCTGTCATCTCTTGCACTACTTGTTTTTTCCCTAATTCATTACACAACTTAAGTATTTACAGTTGAAGTAGTGTTGTTACCAGGAAGCAAGGTAAAGTAAAAGTGGTAGAAGATAAATAGATTAAATAAGTCATTTTGAATTTTGAATGTTTGCAAACATCTTATTTAGATGGTACAATTACTTTATGATGTAGAAGGATTAATATTTATATATTAAAAAGTAGATTGATGTGTTGATTAGATATAACGTTCGGTATAAATTTCATTTTACCATGATATGACAATCTTAAGTGTGTGTCTTTTTAATTGCAACGATTGAACATTTCCATTACACTTTTTTTCTAGCCTGTTACATGTATTATATGAAAATAAAAAATTCAATACCATAATTATAAGGTATTCAGTGTTGTCATAAAATCAGCTACCTGCTATGAGAACCAGACGTCTGATCAATGGGATATACAATATCCAAACTCTTCATACATCCAGCAAGTAAAACCTTTCCACATGGAATAGAAATAAAACTAAATTAAAATGACACTTCAAAAGACTGTTTTACTTTATCAAGCAAACACGGCTTTATATAAACAAATTTAAAATTGCCTCTATAATTTAAAGCGGTAGCAATATTTTTAAGTCAAGTATAATTGCTTATAATCCTTGTAAAATCAGTTTATTTACAACTTTATGACACGTTTTTTTTTTTCCAAGTAAAGAATTCGCTATAACTTCCGTTGTTGGAGATTGTAAACATGTGTATCATTTTTATTTCGTACCCCTGTAAAACCTGTAAGTTCTCAAATTTACAATAATTTAAAATAATAGTAAAACAGAGCTATTCATAGCATCATTGTGTTATATTGAGTATATATAGCAGTTCACAATACGTTTACGAATATACAGATAATACGATGTGAGACTAGCAAAGTTAGTATTTGTCTTAACATCTTTTAGTCATTTTCACGGTAATATATAGCAATGTTCGTGCAGGCAGTTCGAGAGGTTCATTAACTGCAATATATTTAAAAAAGATGCCAATTTCAAAGCTCATTTTATTTATCTGTACACGAATAAATTTAACAAATCAAACAGGAAATAAAACAGTACAAATGTAATAGCTAATTAGAAGTTAGATAACAGATCATTCATCTATTTTCGAATATTTTGTATTAATTTATACATTTTATTATGTTATACCGCTGTGATCGTCGCCAGAAATGAAAAAGGAAAAATAATGATTAATGTTAGTTCTCAATCACCATCCGAGTGACTTCATTTATTTATATATAATGTTATGATAATTACTAGTCTTCCTCGAAGTGAAGCGGTAAAACATGTAAACCATATTTCATGCCAAATTTGATATCAAGATAATTAATATTTAAAGATCATATATTTACTGGCATCAGTAAATGTTGTTTGTTTGTTTGTTAAGAATTGCTTAGCCCATTCATGGTAAAACAGATATAAAAATCGTATATTAGGTTATTTTGGCATTTATATGTTATGGGACAGTATATTGTATAATTATATTAATGTTTTCTCAATAAAGTTGTATGGTATGGACATCAATTATATATGTAATGCAAGTATAAAAAAACATATGAAATAAAACTTCTTGAGGTGCAATAAATGAGTCGACAAAACTTGCTTAAAAGACATACATGTTTGTTGATATTAGCGGAAATTATCCACGATATCTTACGTCCTTATGAAAGTATATAGACTGGGACGTTCGATGAAAACAAAATGAGCCGCGTCACGACAAAACCAACATAATGGGTTTGCGACCAGCATGGATTCAGACCAGCCTGCGCATCCGCGCAGTCTGATCAGGATCCATGCTGTTCGCTATCAGTTTCTCTACTTGTTATAGACTTTGTATGCGAAATGCATAGTTCTCATTACACATGTATCTAATGCTACAAAGATCAAACTATTTCTTATATATTTACAGTTCAATAAAATATTTACACTATTTATTTATCAATTAAAACCACTTTAGATGAATGACTTTTATAGTGTTCTTAATTTATAATCTAAATATGATTTCAGTAAAGCAAGGTTTAACATATTAATAGCGTACTTGATAAAATGAAATATATTCACGTCGTATTTATTATCTTGCTGATAAAATAGGTTATTATTTGTGCAAAATTCAATGATTTTTAATTCAAACGTTAATTTAATTTGTAATCTATATAATATGATCAGTTTATTTAATTGTTGCACGATAAATAATTCTTCTGTTGCTTTGTTTACAGGAATAACATCCTTTACTTTGATTTGCACAATATATGAACTTGCAAGAGTATCAATAAGTCTCGGTTACTTTTGGCAGTCAAGAAAAGCATCTCACAAGCATACTGTTTAACAAAACAATCTTTTTTTGTATTGTACAATATGTAAGATACTAAGCGTACATCAGACAACCATGAGGAAAAGATAATCACTCTTATGAATTACCTTAAATGATATGTATTGCATTAGAAACGTGAAATTAGAGTATAAAGACAATATACAATATGTAAAAAAAACAACCACATTTTTGGGCAGGTTAGCGCTGGACCATAGTAACCGTTTTTGCGAGCTTGATCGGTATACTCTGTGTGTCGTTACTTAAGCAAACTGCTGGAAACCTAAGCTGATACATGTCAGAAATAGTTATAACAATTCAATTCAATTCAATATTTTATTTGCAATAATCAGCATACAAAATGCCTCTGGCAAAGGTTAACAAACTACAATATATATACAAATCACACATACATCAAATGACATATAATTGTTACATAATTGTTACATCATTGCGAAGCTGATTTGGAGAAACAGTAAACTATATGACATGCATTAATTTACATATTAATTTCATTTCTTTTCAAAAATGCTTCATTTAAAAATTTCGATACATTCAGTAAAGTTGACTGTTTTCTACTTGACATTAAACTATAAAATTTAGGTAAAGATGGCCATGCTGTGTTTGGAAAATATTTCTTGCGAATTTCAGAATAATGAGTACAGATTAAAAGAAAGTGGTATTCACTTTCAACAACATGCATTGTACAATGTTCACACAATCTATTCTGTCTATCTATACCTCGATAACGGCCGGTTTCTATAGCTAGATTATGACTGCTTAACCTAAAGGATTCAAACAGTTTCACTAATTTGTCACTTTTTATTTTGTTAAGATATTGCCAAACTACTAGGCATAAACTCTGCGCTTTGTTGATGTACTGATTAGTAGTGAGAAGAGGTGAGATTGCTTTTCTAGATATTTTCCATCTTAAAGCAGTTCAAACTGTAGTACTGTCAAATAATATCAGGCTGAAAAACAACATAAAGTAACTGATAGTCAGTCTATCTGTACTCTGCACTTTGATTTATGTAATGGTAAATCAAATATGATATTTTATGTCGTATCAAAAATTAAAATCTTAAAGTTTTGATGTCATTATAGATGTAGGAGAAATTTTTATTCTATTAAACGATATCTTTTTTATACCAAACATTTATCGACCATTTATCACTTCAGTAAAGACTCAGTTAATGAATATTCAATTAGATGAGCATTACCACAACAATTTATCAAGGACCTACTTTAATACATTACTGGAAACTAAGTCAGCAAATTTTAAAACTAATTGTGTGGCAACGGTCCGGTTAACATAATTAAACTAACACTGGGAATATATATTTTCCGACAGGTTTGTGCAAAAGAAAGGTTGATATGCAACTACAGGTGTAAATTAATAGATAAAGATCATAAAATATTGACTGAGATATTCAATTCAAAACAATAATTGTGTTTATATGTTACAAATCTTTAATTCCTGGGCAAGATGTTCTACTCTGATATGAAATGTAACCTTTACCATCACATGATGCTGACATAACTCTGACACTTGCGAAATGTTTAAGCTCAAACTGCTATTTATCATTTCATTGCCAAGAAGTTGCTTCAGCATCATGCATTAGTTTTGTAACGTATAACAAAAAAGTTAACCTGGTATAAGTTAAAGAGAAGGCCACGATTTACAAAGAAAAAAAGTTGGCAAAAAATTAAATGTAATGTTAAAGCAAGATTAGAAAATCAAATAAATCAAACCGTTTGTCTTCTTTTTGAAAAAGGAATACTTAAAATTTAAAGCATAAATGCATTTATAAGATGCGTATGTTTGTAATGTATGTTGACATAACATTCATTAAACTTAATGATAATGTTAAAATGGTACCAGTATCAGATTGTTCTGCTGAATAATCAGATTTTATATGTCTCACTATTTCAGCATTAACATTTTATAAATCTTATGCAATAAATCAGCCAGTGCATTATGTACGAGTAACAAATTATAATATAATTAAAATCGTGCTGGACACCCTTTCATTCAACCAACAGATATCTTTTTTTATCTATTTTACATTACATAAGAATGAAATAAGTTTACCTAATCACTTGATCATCAATGTTTAAAGAAGCTCTTTTCATTTATTTGATTTATAAATTGTATGTATTTTATTTCATATACCGCTGAGTATGACATACCGATATAAAAGAAAAAATGCAATGATAAATGTATGTTTATTATTCTAACATTGCATACACCATGTTGTGTGCATTTAAAGATTGTATGGTCTATTGAAAAAGTTTACTAAGAAATGTTTATAAAGCTTGTTGTGTGCAAATCTATCACTTTTTCACTTTTTGAAACGTTTGTAATTTCATACGTAGATGAAATATTATTACAAAAGATAGTTTCACTGGTTGAAAACATGCTTTCTTTCCGATTTATTTTCCTGATATGAAATTACTCAATCATTTCTTTTTAATTATCTTCTTTTGAATAAAGCATAAACTGAAAATAAAGTTATAAAGTTTTGAGATATCGTACCAAGATTTTTTTTTGAAATTTTGATGGGGAGACATTAACATTTAAATGAAATACGATGAATTCATTGGAGGAAGATAATATTCCTTTCGATAAGAAAATTAATTTATTCAGGAGCTTGGTGTAACGTGTATTAGAAGCCGTTACTAAAATAGGATAGAAATTAAGCATGACATTTGTCTAAAAGGATTCGACTTGAATTTTTGATATCAACAATAATATACGTTTCTGATTCTAGTTCTGAAACATGTTTTGTGTGGACTTAAAAATGATATGTAACGTAGGTATTTAATTGCCATTACACTTTTTGCTATATGGTAATTCAGTCATACAAGTATGTAATACGTAAATTAAAAATGAATTTCTTGTCAATGACACGCTGTTTGATTGAAATTATATCAAAATTAATGGTATTTGATTAGGAAAGCCTGGTTTTAGTCTGCATGCAAAAAAAAAAGTTTGTAAATTTGATAATTGATTTATAGCTTTTGTTCCGGAATAAATTGCTTGATACCTAATAATACTAGCATTAAACTAAATATAGTTTGAAATTATCTTCAACTTTATCCCTCATGTTTACTCTTCAGTTTTATTTCTGTTAATTTGGTAGAAGTAGAACAATCGTCATAAAAATGTTTTGAAGTTTATGTTCAGGTGTCAGAGTTGGCATCACCGAATCAGACTGTAGCAATGGTTCAGAGATAAATTAGTTGGCAGGGAATTCTTAATTTTGTATTAGGAGTTTATATACTATATTTCTATAGCAACCAGAGAAAGATTTGACAATAATTAAGAATTAGAACATGATCAGTAACCATGAAATACATACAAAGATCCCATGCAGTCATGTGAAAAAAGAAAGTCAATATAATTTTTATTAAGTAATTACAGACAAACCACAGAGTATGTTATTAACTAACGTTTGACCAAATAACCATAGTCATTTTATTGTGATGTAAACGGTTTTTTTACGGGTTAAGGTTGAGCTCAAGGCAACGATATAATGGATTGTCACTGTGGTTTCTTGCACCGAACTTATATTTTGCCCTGAACATAGTCGGCCAGGCATTGTTTTCATATCAAGTATTTATCATATGTCGTCGATTATAATAATGTTAATGAAACTTGCAGTTTGATTAAACCATGAAGTGAAGAACACCATCGATTAAATTAATTTAAAATTATATATTTAATCTACTAATATAAATCCGTGGTTATAAGTTATATTCCCATGATGAAATATGATGAATATTAAAATTGAGTTGAAATTAATTCGCGAGATACTTGAAATTATATATTCAAAGTCGTTAGTAAGAGCTTTATAGCTAACCATAATTATAGAAATTTGAAACCTCTTAAAAACTGTATAAATTTCATATATTAAGCAGAGTATATAATGAAAATAGAATCAGATATACCGTGCTATAAAAATGAGATTTTGTCAAATGATATTTAAGGTTCACTTATACATCCACATTCTTTGTTTACATATGGCTGATCATATATAGTTAAATAGTTAAACAGAAGTTACAAAGACTGATATATTGTCTTTTGTATGTTTATATAGTAGGACTTTATTGTGCTTATATTTAGTGAATGGTTACTTATTTTTGAATTCAAGTTTATTACATGTGGATACACTTATTTGATATAATGCATACTTTTAAGTACAATAGTGAATCTTAACAAAGAATTGTATGTTATTTGTCAAAGTCGAGCCTTATTTGAATGTGGAGGAATAGCATACACGTACATGACATAAACGAGAAAAAAAATCAGCAAAAATAAACTTATTTCACACATCTGCCCACTTTAGCGGGAAAAAATTTTTTTTTTTAGTAAGAACTGTGACGTCATCATACTTTAATAATGACTTCGTGACGGAGAGCTTATTATCATTTCACGGCGACAATAAGTAATTTGAATACATTAAAACAGTTAAAAACGCACGAACACAATCATTACATCTCAGTTAAATATTGTTGTTTTTGTTGTTTTTTTTTTGTTTTTTTTTTCATCCTCTGTAATTTCAGTGAAATGGTTTTTTTATCCTCTATATTACATATCTAGTATTAATCATACCATGCTGAATTAACCCAATGACATATTATCGGAAGAAAATTTGGAAGTAAAATTTCGAGACTTTCTGGTACAGAAATTGAAGATCGCAAAATCAATAGCGGATTCTATCAAATTAGAACGCATACACCGTATGGGGGCTCCCAGTGCCGACACGAACCGTCGGGGGCGAAATATAGTTGTCAAATTTGCGTTCTTTTCTGACAGAGAGCTGGTTCGTCGACAAAAGCATTTATTAAGAGGGTCAGACTACTATTTGTATGAACAATTCCCGCCAGAAATAGCAGCTCGTCGCCGGAAGTTAGTGCCTAGACTTCATGACGCAATTAAGGCAAACAAAAAAGCTTGGTTGGTATATGATACCTTGTACATTGAAGGTAAACCTTTCAAATGCGACTAGGAACTGTCGGAGGGTGGAATAAGTGTTCTGGTGTGGAACTGTAATGGCCTAACAGGCAGTAAATTAACAGACTCTGATTTTGTTTCTCTTTTATGTAAAAATGATTTGATTATTTTGAGTGAATCATGGACAAATAGTGACTCTATTATTGACATTGATAATTATACTACATACAATTTTTTTCGTAAATTTAAACATAAGAAAGCTAGGCGAAATAGTGGTGGAATTACTATCTATGTAAAAAATACTTGTAATGAAGGCGTATCTGTCGTAAAAAACCATTTCGATACGATTATTTGGTTAAAGTTAAATGCTGATTTTTTCAATTTTGATACAGATATATATTTATGCGGTCTATATTTATGGTCAGACGAGTCTCCTGCCTCTCGGGTTATAGATGTAAATCTGTTTGAATTACTTATTCAAGATTTTTATCAATTTGACCAGTTAGGACGCGCTCTTTTGGCGGGGGATTGGAATTGTAGAGTAGGAGTTAGGCCCGATTATATAATGTGTGACTCGACGGTAAATTTCACCGATGATATTAGTTATATACCTGACGAGACCCTTCCCAGAACCTCATGTGATAACATATGTAATAGCCGTGGATTACAATTGTTAGACCTGTGTAAAGCAACAGGTTTACGAATTGCTAACGGGCGATATATAAACACAGACGCGTACACATTTTTTAACCGTAATGCATGTAGCGTTATCGACTTTCTTTTGTTAAAAGATACAGACTTTCATACTATCAATTCGTTTGAAATTTTGCCATTTAACACTTTCAGTGACCACGCACCTTTAGCATTCAATATAAACGGAAACAAGCCGCAATACTTACAAAACAATAAAACGCAATCAGAAAATCATACGTATTATAAATGGGATGATGAAAAAAGGGAATCATTTAGAAATGGTATAATTGGAAAGCTAAATGTATTTAATGATACTATTTTTAACGACTCTTTGGATATAGACTCTGCAATTTTTCAATTTTCAACAGCAATAATAGAAACGGCAGACCCATTATTTAAGAAGGAGTTTCAAGGAAATGTTCACAATAAATTGTCTAAATCACGTGATAATTGTACTCAGTGGTTTGACTCAGAATGCTTAGGTCTTAAAAATGAGTATAAATCGGCGCTAAGGGTTTTCAATAATTGTAAATCCGATGTTAATAGGAATTTACTTTGTGATGTAAAAAATCGTTTTAAACGTACTATCCGTAAAAAGAAACGAGCTTATAAAATTAAGAAATCTCGAGAATTAATTGAATTAAAAAACAAGAAGCCTCGTGACTTCTGGAAACATTTCAAGACTAAGTGTAACAATGAAAATGGTAATATTCCGGCGGATGAATTTAAGACGTATTTTTCGAATTTATATAGTGATATTAGCACAACGGTAATTGACGACGTGGAACGCTTTAACGAAAGTCACGATTTTAATGTCAATAACCCTACATTCCATGATTTAAACGTTCAAATATCTCTACAAGAAGTTACTAACGCAGTTAAGGGTCTTAAGCGGAACAAATCTCCTTGTCCTAGTGATCAGTTAATAAATGAATATTTTATAGAAACAATAGATATTATAGGTAGTCATATCACAGATTTATTTAACAAAGTTTTTAATTCGGGACATTTCCCTGAGTCTTGGTCACAAGGATTTATAGTACCCATTCATAAAAAGGGGGACAAAAACATGACAAATAATTACCGCGGGATTACCTTGATAAGTAATTTAGGTAAACTTTTTACCAGTATACTTACATCTCGAGTAGAAAATTGGTTTGAGAAAAACAATTTTATTTCGGACGCCCAATTTGGTTTTAGAAAGGGTAGAAGCACTGTAGACGCAGCATTTGTATTACATAGCATTATAGAACATGTTTTATCTCAAAATTTAAGACTGCCCTGCGCATTTATTGACCTACAAAAAGCATTTGACTCTGTATATCGTAATGCATTATGGTTTAAACTTTTTAACATGGGTCTTGATGGCAAAATATTACAAATGTTTAAGGCTATGTACGCGATAGTTAAATCGTGCGTTAAGAGTTGTAATAAGTGCTCAGAATTTTTCGAAATATCCATTGGTCTCAGACAGGGCCTCAATAATTCTCCGGCATTGTTTGCTCTCTTCTTAGAAGACTTAGAACTTTTTTTACAAGACACAAATACATCAGGTTTATCATTTTATGACGTTTGTGTAATTATATTAATGTTTGCCGATGATATGGTTTTAATTGGCAACTCTACGCAAGACTTACAGAATAGTTTGAATAAATTATACGAGTACTGTAGTTACTGGGGTCTCAAAGTTAATATAGATAAAACTAAAGTTGTAGTATTTCGTAAAAGGGGTCCGGTTAAACAGGAAGAACGATGGTATTATAACAATCAACCTTTAGATATAGTGAATGACTTTAATTATCTGGGCATTGTATTTAATTATACTGGTTCATTTGTTTTACATAACCAATACGTTATTGGTAAAGCATTGAAAGCGAAACACGTATTGTTAGGTAACATTAATAAATTCGATCTAAGTCCAACGTTATCCATGAAACTATTTGATGCATTCGTAGGTTCTATTTTAAATTATGCCTGTCCGATATGGGGATTTTCAAAAACGAAGGAAATAGAGCGTATACATTTGAGTTTTTGCAAAGCAATTTTGGGAGTGAAACAAAGCACTAGTAATGCAGCAGTTTACGGGGAATTAGCACGGTACCCTTTGTATATAACAAGATATTTTCAAATTATAAAATTTTGGCTGCATCTTTTAAATACGGATAACATTATAATTAGATACGTGTATAACGAATCGTTGAAGAGATGTTTAAACGGTAATATGAGAACTTGGGCCAGTAAAGTTAAACTTTTACTTGCACAATATGGGTTTTCTGACGTCTGGGATTTTCAAGATAGCGTATTAGTTGCTCTTTTTCTCCCTGTATTCAAACAGCGGCTTATAGACTGTTACGTACAACAATGGCGAGCGGGTTTGCGTGATAACAACATTTTAAATAATTTATATGTTTACATTAAGGATGAGTTCGTCATCAGTGATTACTTAAATAAAATTAAAACGAAAAAATTACGTCAATCATTGACACGAATTCGTGTGTCAGCTCACACGTTACGTATAGAAACCGGCAGACATGGTAGAAATCGTATTGAAAGAACACAACGAACGTGTCTAATATGTGGAACATCCGACATTGAGGACGAGTACCATTTTATTCTTAAATGTAACGCTTATCAAACTTTGCGTCTACAGTACATCAAACCTTATTTTTATAGGCGTCCTAGCATGTACAAATTTACACAGCTACTTAATTCGAAAAATAACGTCACTTTAAAAAACCTTTCTAAATACATTTACCTTGCTGGTCGAATTCGTATCGGACTTATAAATACATTGCTATAAGAAATATTTTTTTTTTCCATTCTCCAAGCATGTGTCTTAAATAGTACAGGTTAATCAATAGTAATACTAAGAACTACAATAAATTAAGCTATTTAGTACTGTCAGTTAATTTAAGTAATAAAGTCAAATATACTTTGAATCTTTGTTAGGAGTGTTGATAAATTTAAATATTTGTTAAAGTACAATAATTAATAATGATTGTTTAAATTATCTGTATAGTGTATGCATTTTGCATTCTATACATTTGCACACTTTGTTATTCTCTACTGCAGTATGTTGAATTAGCTGACATATTTTTCATATTAGCTCCTTATCATTGTGACATTGTTAATTTTGTAATATTTTATATGTACTTGAAACAACGAGGTACTCTATTTGTACAAGTTGGAAATAAACTTTTCTTCTTCTTCTTCTTCATATTATCACTTTATAATAACTTTTGTTACATAAATGGCTTGAAAAACAATACTACTATAGTTCTATATGTTCGTGATAAAAATCATAAATACTAGAACTGTGTAAATATGTGCTATTTTATATTGTAAGTTTTATCATATATCTCAGTATTTCAATTTTAAAAAGGTATAATTATACTAAACTGTCATTATCAGAATCCAACATCCAACTTATATACCTACAACAATATTTGTATGAAACTTATTTTAATAAATAATATGTATAGAAATCAGCAAACCAGAAAACCAATATCGGGCAAATGTTATAATTTACTTGAATTCAATTAAAATGAAATCTGATGAGAATATTTTCCCACAGAAAAAAAATGCAAATAATAGATATAGGATTGTAAATATATACAGATTGTCTGTTTAACTCAAAAGAGTTGGTTATCCTTTATCTTTAACACGAGTTCTTTTCAATGTGCCGCTTTTCATGATCTGCAATGCATTTCATTGAAATCATAGATTTTTAAATGAAGTGTTTTTGAATTGTCATAGCTCGTTTTTGTTTTCAAAAATGTTTTCTTTGGATATAAAACTCAACTGTAATGTAAGTATATATTTTATCACAATATCAGATTGTAGTTATATTTGCACTGGATTTTGTGTGTTTAAGGGAATCCTGTGACCATTCAAAGATTTCAGAACATACATGTATATTCATCTCATAGATTAAATAAAATGTTAACAATTGTTCAGCATATGTGCACTTTCAGCTCCCCTGTGTCTAGGAAAAAGTTGTATCATTATGATTGCTTGTTCGTCGATGTTGTCTTCGTCGTCGTCGTGTAGCCCCACTAGTAAAACATCTTAAAAGGTTACTACATTTAGAATACAAAATACATTTGTAAGGAATTTTTCTGGAAGCATTATATTATTCAACGATGCCCATTTTTAGCTTAAATTTTTGGTCAAAGTTGCTCTGTTAATAGATTGATTTTAAAACAATTTCATGTTTTACCTTGAGACATACAATACTCTCTTCTTTTGCTCCTTTTTAACCTTAGGATTTTTGTTCTTATATGAAAACAGCCAAAGGTAATGTGAAACCATTATCATTCGTGGAGGATTAATTTCCGTAGAATTCGAGGATCAGGTCAACCACGAAATTAAGTGACTTAAGTCTCGACAAACAAATTTTGCCCAATATAATGGTATGCATGCTCATTCACCCGATAACAGCGTGCGTCCGTAGACAAGTTGTGTGCTAGCCTGCGGAAATCGTTAGCACATTTAGTGAACTGTTATTACTTTGGAACCAAATACTTGGTATAGTAAATTGCTTATTAGATTTACATCTGTTCCATTTTTACCTAATTCCCATTTCATGATTATCCGTGGGTTATACTAATGCTACAAAATACAAAAACTACAGTCATCTATTTTTCATGGTTCTTAATCGTTAACACTAACAATATCAACGCACCAAGTGCCATAAACAACACATAAGTATTTGACATAAAAATATCATTAATTGTTTCTATCGTCATCTTCAGAATACTGAAACTTAAAGCTATAAATCTAGAACATTCTACAAAAAACTATTACAAAATCACCACAGAACTGATAAACGAATGTTAGATTTGTGTGTTTAATTAATGTAACAAATTAAAACATACTAAAACCGTATTTTGTAACTAAATAATATCTTTTGTCTCAAGTGTGACACGAAACATGTGGGAGCAATGGGTGCTTTGTTTTTATGTTATATATTACTTATAATTAGAAATGACATAATTTGGGTGTTGCAGTTGCCTCACGCATCGATCTTTTGTGTCATTTTTCTTTTTTATCAGTGTAATTTAATTTCATATACTTATATCAAAATATGAAACACCGTAGAAGTTCATTAGATCGCTGAATGCGAATGCAAGTTCTACTTTTTTATATAATCTATTAATTATAGATTTTGTAAAACTAGTAATGTAGGACAATTTTGGTGATTATCAATTAGCCGGAAGACTAAAGATTTGGATTTTGGATTGTCATAATCAAACTGTATAATATATCATTTAAAAGTACAATCTTATACAGTGACATGTTTATAACTCGACATTTTGTATGGAAAGAATATTTGTATTATGAACAATTAGCATGCAAAAAAGCCCTGCGCTAAAATACATGTATTGCAATGGCAGGATTATACTGAAAATACAGGAGACCTTTGCTGTATGTTATATTGCAACATAACCCATGAACATTCTCTAAATTAATCGTCATCTAATTTCAGTTATAATTACATCCTCTAATTTGCATTTTAATCTGTTTAACAAAGCTTGAAAGCCATGAGAAAATATTCACTTTAATGTTTATTTTTAAATGAAATAGGGCAAAATAAAGGGACTGTAAACAACAATTGTCATGGTGTGCCGATTTTATATCAAATCGAATTCGGTTATACTAATAACTTAGTTCAACAGACCCATTTATGTAAGTGTTATAGTGTCGCAAAATAATAAATATATTGTTTATAATAAATATAGAGGGAAGTTTATTATATTATCTCACCAAAAATCGTCTTTTAGCAAGGTCTTTTTACAAATTGCATCTCTTTTAAAAGAAAGATAACAAACAAAATATATATAGGGACAGAAATAAACACACTCCTGCTATATATTATTGCAAAGACTATTTTTTCATTCGAGCTCACAAAAGCTAGCTAATTTTGCTTTTGGTAACAGGTGTCAACAGTTTTGTATACTCAAACGGTAATTTGGGCATCGTGTTCATCCAAACAATGATACAATGAATCCATTTGAAGTAATCATTTAAAATCAACAAATCTAGACATCCAGACCTTAAGAAGTTTTAAATCCTCTGGTGTCAACCATTAATCGTATCAAAGACATATTCTTATTTTCTTTCATTTACAATACTTTCATTATGTTTTATTTGATCTGCCTAAACAAATACACACTTTTAAAAGACGCTTCAAATTTCGACGAGGACATAAAACCACCTGTAGATAAGATAGTCTTTAAATTATTTGAATATATATGTACATTTCCACACTGTTTCCACATTCTCCGCCAAATACATAATAAACTATTTTATCTTAAACGCTTTATGAATATGATGAGATCTATGCTGAATGAGGGTTATCCGCCCCTTTAGGCACTAAATGCAGCTCCCGCTGTCTAGTACGTACCCCGGACATGTCAGAAGTCAAGTCTTTACATGATTAATTTTGAAGCACAAAGTGGTGATGAACTACCTCCATGCAATTTCCAAGGAGTATTATATTATTTAATATGAGCCAAATATACATGTATTATTTTGAGCCAAAAATAGATAACTGTATGATGGCCTATGAGGACTTCTATGTACAGTAAACCGAGACAATATGACAAAGATGTAGCCATTAAACCACTAAAAGGGCTGACAGTGCCAAACAAATGGCCTGCCTTTCAAGCCGTCATTTTCTGTGCTAGTGGCTCATGCACTCTTGCACACTTTCTTCGACCTAAATATTGTTTGAAATTACATCAATTCAATTGTTTTACATACACCAACTTTACACGTCCATAAAGATCAATTCAACATTCTTAAATAATTACACATCAATCTTTTCTTTTTCGTTTGAACATTAGTAAAAGTCAACTATCTAAAGATAAAATGCTGTCGGTGTACTTTATATCAGAGTATAGCATTTCATTATATATCAATTACGTCTCGTATTATTGCTTCAAAGTAATGTAAGTCATTAAAACTTGGTGATAAAGTGTCAATTTAAATGACTTTTGTAGTAAAAGCATCTTTTCACGTTCATATTACGACACAGATTATGTTTTTGAAGTTGCGGGCAAAAAATGTTGCTGTTTTTATTTTAGATTGTAAAAACACGTGTGTTTCTTTTATCTTACTATCTTCTGGATTAATTCAGTTCAATTTTGAGAATGTAATGTTAACAATAAACATGAACAATGTTCTAGATAGTGATCTAAGACTTTAGGGTTGTTTCGCATTGGACAATCAGGCTCTTTATATCAGATGTACATATGAAATAACGAAAATGAAAAAAAAGTTTGTCTTTCATTTCTGTACATGAGTCCGTAAAACTTATGCAGTGTAAGCGAAGCAAATATTCTATATGGGTGCCTTCTCCTGTTATTTGCTTAATCTAATCAAAGTTGTCGATGTAATGTACATTTTATCAGCAAGTGTTAACCTAGAGTTTAATTTCACATGTTCTATAGATAAAAACATACTTCAACAAGGGTGATGATTAAAAAATGTGGGCGTAAATAATTGAAAAAAATAAGAAAATTAAATGAATTCACATGCCATTTAGAGTCATCGGTATATCAAATATATCTGTAATATTTCAATATACATGTAATATATTCGTGATTTTTACATGAATATAATAAAAATACAATGTATTTTTGTCACGTTTAATGTTAATGTTTTTTACTTCGTGCATTTCATACATGTCATTTTATAATATTCCTTTTGTATAAATGACTGGGAAAATGATTTATAGAAAGATGGACAATCTTTACGCGAGATTTAAGCCTCTTCTTTGCGTTATTTAAAGTAACATATCATTAGTCAAACACACAATAAGTGTATATACTTTTATTACCCCCAAAAAACAATGTTATTTTATACATATAGGTTCCCAATATAAGGGGACAGAGTCGTTAAATCAGCAATATCATACTGTGATAATCTGCCAGTCATTTCAGCTTTGTTGTACAAGTGGTTAAGGTCAGTGATATAAAATCATCAACCCATCATTGCTTTCGAATAGAATCCCGACAGGGAGCATGGTTATTATCAGGAAACTATCCAGTAAGCATACGCTGGCCGGTGGTTCAAATTAGATGCCAGCTCGTGAAAGGCGGAGCACCTGAAGTATTTCCCTAACATTAAAGCTAAAATGGTTGCCATGTGACTTGTACAGTATCAATACATTCAGATATAGAACTTATGGTATTTAAAGGGCCTATTGTAAATGTCTATATATACATTAACTAATGTGAATGACTGACACGGTTGGATAAGCAATGATACATTCTCTGTTTACCATGACATTACATAAATCACTTTTATTGATCATCAATGAAAGTCACAAATCATAAATATGTCATAAATATATATATTATTATCGTTATAAGTTTTCATGATATATATCAAATATGTTCCCGATATGCCCGCTTTTAAGTGATACATGAAAAGGCGTGAACAGTAATTATGACATTTTCAACTTAAAGAAAAACTCATTTTCTTCTGTAGTGACACATATTAAAAAGGCAGTTTCTAATCAGAATACATAGCATTTCCATATTACTATTATAATTCTACCGACTTACTTAACACATTGAAGAACACATTTCCAAATAAATAAATAAGTATAAGACCATTTCAAACAGAATTACAAACAAATTATATATGTATCATTGTTTTGGAAGAATGGGTAAAATAATCACAGGGAACAATATATTTCTGCAAATCTGCGACTTATAATTTGAAAATTGATCATGCACACTTAGCATTCATATTATGTGTCTTGTAGAAGAAGAAGAAGAATCTTTATTTTGCAAATTAACTCTCAAAAGAGTCATGTACAAGCATTCATAATATATACAATAACATGTATGCATAAGTAAATAACTAATTACATAGCAAGATGACGTGACTGCAAGTATTTCTTTTCTTTCATTATTATAATGGTTACCATTGATTATATATTTAATTTACAAGTTATTTACTTTTTGAGAGATTCTACATTCAAATATATAATAATAAGAAATACTTCGTGTATGTATTAGGCTTGCAATCACGGGAGAGACATTGTCAGCATCGATTACATAGTATACTTAAAATTCTCTTCCATACACTGGTCTTTGTATTACATTTACTAATCTAAGCTATATGGTCTTGATTTATTGCAATAGTAATATGGCACAAAATATTGAAATTATACAAACAAAACAAAACAAATGTTACTTCTAAACTATACTTTGAACACATATAATGCTTCAAACTTGATACAAGTAAGACCAGTGTATGATTTGAAACTTACAAATGTATAGCCTTTATAATCATCGTGTTACTTAATTAACCTATTATACATATAATACACAAAGAATTGCAATGTATCAATAATACATCTATATACAATTACATGACAGCTAATATTCGTAAATTACACATACAGAAGTACAATACAATGTGTCAATTAATTTCTATGTACGTTTGCATTGGACTAGATATCCGGTTCGCATAAAACATATATATAGAACTTTAAATTAAACATTTTTGTACCTTTACACGAGAATTGTTTGTATTTCCATATTACTATTATAATTCTACCGACTTACTTAACACATTGAAGAACACATTTCCAAATAAATAAATAAGTATAAGACCATTTCAAACAGAATTACAAACAAATTATATATGTATCATTGTTTTGGAAGAATAGGTAAAATAATCACAGGGAACAATATATTTCTGCAAATCTGCGACTTATAATTTGAAAATTGATCATGCACACTTAGCATTCATATTATGTGTCTTGTACGTTCTTGACGTCAGAATGGTGTATTTTTATAACGGCGACTGACGTGTATAAAAAATCTTGGGGTCTGCAAATGAAATGGTTTATTCATTATGTCTTCTTTTTAGATATTAATTTTCATTATGTGATTTCGTAACATCATTACATGCTTATAAATTTATGATTCTTAATTTTTTGCATAAATGTGATTTCTTACGAGTGTTCACCATAATTGAATGCATAATTCTGCTTTTTTAACTGCATTGTGGTTTGCCTTATGAAAATGTTTTTATTGTTGTTGCTTTTTTTCTGCTGGTAATTTCAAATGTTTTTTTTTAAATTCTTATAAAAAATTATATGGTCTTTAATGTTGTACACGATATAAGCATTGTGATAAGCAAACTAGAATTTATTTAAAACAACGACAAAAATGTTTCTGAATCTAGTTCGGACTATCATCTATATAAACTTTATTTTTTTATGTACGGTAAGCAAATTGTACTATAAAGAAAGTCTCGTGTCGTGTTACCTATTTAACGATAAACTTGTTTAATTTCATTTAAACGGAGGTTGCATACACTATATAATCAGTCAAAAGATATTTTATAGCTGGTTTTAATTTCACATATTTTGAATAATTTCGGTTAGAAATAAAGTAGACACTTTAATAGTTGATCAAGGTGTGTTTAAGTTGGTCGGATAAAATACTGTGGTAGGGTAAGTAGCTTATAAGTTGTCTTCTTGTTAATTTATATTGTTTTAACAAATTTGATGTCAGATTTGAGTAGTTTCGGTACTACTCCTTCTTTAACACGGTTTAAATATTTGTATAATTATGAAGTTAGTTTTTTAAAGAATACAGAGGTGGTCTTCTCACCACTTGCAAAAAGAACGTGTGTTAGATATGACATATAATTTAACCTATCAATAATTTATATCTTAAATGCAATCATAATGTTAATATTTCTACTTTTTTCGGACGTTTAATTGTGGTCTTTTGTCGTGTTTTTCATTTCTGTGTTTTGGAGGACCATTTTCATTTTATTTGAAATAATTTAATTTATTGACGATATTGGTAAGTTTCCGATGATGTAACATGTAAATTTGAATATAAATAAATAAATAAATAAATAAATAAATAAATAAATAAATAAATAAATAAATAAATAAATAAATAAAAGCTGTAACATGTCATTGTTGGGTGTCATTTTTGTACTTAAATCAGTTTGTCGGAACATATTGAAAACAAACCCCTTTTTGTCATTTTTTATTTGAAAAAAAAAATCACCAAAGCAGACTATATTTCGCGCGTAGGCACGATATTTAATTTAAAGATTACTTAAGATTTAAAGAAGTAGTTTTTTTACCATTAAACAGATAAAATCGTCGCTTATTTGTTTACCAAAGTCTTGTAAAAAAATGTTATATAACATTTACGGAGGTAGGAAAAGTTGGATATTGTTATAACATACTTGGTTTGCTGGTTTTCTAAGCTAACTCGGATTAAATCGAATATAGCAAGCAGTTTTAGTTTGACGGAGGCGCAATCACCAAATTTCATAACGTAATTTAGATTTGAATTGGCATTAAAATACGTGTTGTATCATAAGCTGTAAAGCTTTATAACTGATCCGTCTGAAGTACAGGATATAAGATTAACTAGAGTTGTCGTTCCACTTTTCTCACATGCACTTTGATTTAATTACCAATTTTATGTTTTGCTATTACATGTTCTGATGGCCTTGAGCTTTGACCTTTGATGAGATGTAGTAGCGTTGTTGGTTTTGAAGTAAATGACCACAAAAAGCTTAACTGAAAAGGTAAACCAAAAAGAATATATCTAATACCGAGGGAATCATAACACTAGCTACCATATTCTTCGGAAACGAGGCTAATAAAGGCAGTTTCTTAAATTTGACCCAAAGCGTTTTATTACTGGAACGCTAAGGGTAAATAACTGAGATACACAAGTCTTGTGATACACTTGTTTAAAACCTCCCAAATCTTGACAGTGGCGTTTAAACTTTCTCTCACTCAATAAAACCAGTTAGCTGACTTTTGGAAACTTGAACTTGAATCAATGTATCTGACTTTGCCTAAAATAAAAAAAAAATGGAATTCGGGATTTTAAATCTTTTAACTTTGTATCATCACCTAAAGTCGCTTTACAAACGGCCATGTTATTGATTGGCAAGTTTGCACTGCTGTATTAATTCTGTACAAATTAATAAAATATATTTACATTATTATTGTAATATCATGGCTCGGGTTATTTGATATTGTCATTTCATTTTGAGGTCAATTACGCACATCTTTGATATGAAAAATGTTGTTTATCCATGCAATAAATAGTGTTTATTATGGTAATATGGTTTTATAATACATTTATTATTAATGTAGGTGTGAAAAAGCAGTATTTTTCCAGTCTACTGAAAATATTTCACCTCGCGTTGTGTTACGCGCGACTGCGGAAATATTTAGGATGAAAATGTTTTCTACTATAGCAAAATCAGGACTGCAATAAATCACGCTGATCAAACAAATACTAATATATACAAGTTCTAATATTTAATGAAAATCCAATCTAAAACAGTTAATAGTTTTATGAGACAAAACGTTTAGCCAAAATTTGTTTTAGGAGACGCTGTTTTGCATACACAACCGTAATAAAATTGTCAAGTAGCTAGCATTCTGAATTAAATGAAAGAGTGACATTTTACAAATGAGTAAAGTAACATGCATTTATCTGAAAAACAAATATAGGCTACAGAAGAATGTAAATTAACCGCAGTGTTAAATTGATTTATCAACCCTTGATACTAGTATTGCATTAAAGTATCGTATTTGTAGGTAAGAACCATTTGACATATTATATAAGACAATTATTATCATTATATAATATATATTGTAATATCATTTGATGTAATGTATGAACAAAAACAGTTCAATGTTAGACACTTATGAACACTTAAAAACACATAATATTTGATGTGTTAAATATGAATAATCAGAACTTTATGTTATCAATGAGCATACAAAGGCTGATAATACAATGTGATCATTTTGGACAATTATTCCAATTTCCACAGCAATATATTTCAATGTAGATTTATGATAAATTGATTTGCTATGTTTATGTAAGTACATGTATATGTAACGTCGTTGGCACACGCCAATATTCTAATAATTATAGTTTTGTTAGAGTCAAATTAGGTAAGGCATGTTAATTCTCGTGTCATTCAGTAACAATGCTGTCTGAGCTGTTTTATGATCAAATGTTTTTAGAATTTTTGTTGTCTTTTCTGTTCTTTATCTTCTTTCACGTTTAACTTGCTAAACTTTGTAAAGGAATTGACCTATGTTACTTTCACACGGTATTTGACTTCATCCATAAGAATAAATGCCTACGTGGACTTTAATATAAATAGTTTGGAATTAGAATTTGATCTTGTTTTATATGTTAATCTCCCGTAAATAATCCCGTTATAACCAATTGTTTCCCCTCAATGTGCAGTTAAATTGCTTATGGTCAAATGGTCACAGCACCGTAAATAATGTCCGAGGAGTTTCGGATAAGTGACGCTTATGGGTGTTTTATCTAACTCGCTGACATACGCTCGTTCCTGTTTTTGCACACCTTGAATAATGTAATAAGCTTTATGTACGATTTTCACAGATCAATATATACGTTAACAGCATGAAGTATATACGCTTGACAAACCTCTATCCTGTTTGAAATACTTTGTGTATCGCTTAACATTTAAAGGAACGCTATTAAATATTTCGTAAAGGGAACTATGTGATGGAATTAAAGTAAACGTTTAAGCTGATTGTCTATGTTAAGGACGTGCCACACACGATATGACAATTTTTATCACGTAGCAAAACTGTGCATTTGCATTATGAAGGTTATTTCAACAGTTGAGTAAATACGATATCAAGCAAGACCTGTGGTTTTATCGTTTCAAGGTCTTATTGCAAACACTTGCAATATTTTTCTACAATATGTTCTTTTTCGGGGAAATCATATATTATTTCGCTGGAAGATGATTGTTGGAATTTGAAAACGTGGTGTCATCAGTAACTTGACTATAGCCAGTCACCAGTCATGTCGACGACTGTTATAATAGCATGGATACATTTCCGCGATATTGCAAACTGGATAATAAATGGGGTGGAGCGACATTGCAAGGTAACCAATCAGCTAAACCTGTTACTTTATAACATTTTTCTGACATAGTTAAATCAAATAGTCTATCATTACTGTACGCTTTTTGCTTTAGGAAGATGTTTGTGGTCTAAAGGTTTACATGGTTTGTAGGATCCATGAGGCAAATCCCCGCTATAATCATAAAGTTACAATTAGTATGAAATGTTTATTTTCTTGCATTGGTAAACAAATAAGTTGTCACTGCTAGAGTCGCTATACCTTGCACTGTAACTATTTTAAGACAATACTCTATGAAGGTCGTTGGAAGGATGTATTACCCGTAGTGACCAAACAAATGTCTATTAAAGCATTGTAAATTAAATCATAAATGTTTTCACTTTTTTGCTAAAATCAGGTTAAATATGATTATTATAATTAAGACTGTTTCATTTCTGCTTCTTAGATTAATCTTTTGTTTTAATAGTAACATAATTAATTGACCTTCAATGCAGTATTTAGCAAAGACTATTTCAGGATTACTTCAATTATTCAATTAACTTGAAGTTATAAAAAAACCAACATTAATAAATCTATACTCGTATTTGTATTTGTTATTCAAGTAATGATTAAGTAAGCTAGTTTACTTCAAACAGGATTTGTAGCGTTACTTCAATTATGGCGTACAGAAAATAAAGATAACGAAAGAATATGTAAATTGGGTAGACATGCAAACAAGGAAAATGAAGTTAATGGTCGAATTTACAATGGATAATACAAGGTTGAAAACATCAAGATACCATTTTATAGCTACATTGTAGTATGTTGTCGAAACTAAATAAAGAATATGGTGGTGATTAAAACAAATTCATGATAATAACACGTTACCTCAATAATATATAAATGTTTAACCTCTCTGACCATTTTTTTCAACACAAAAAAATTGCATCGACCAAATGCTTAAATGGTTAAATTAGTTTTGCTAATGTTTGTTGTTCATGATTTTGTTGTTGTTATAAGGACAATGTACAATCACATTAGAAATTACTTTATAGTGTTGAAATATTAAACTTTGTTTCTTCCATTCTCCATCTGTTTTATATATTAACCCATTCCATTGCTTGAAATTACTTAGTCATCACGATATATATATAAGTTATTTTTTCTTCATGAAAAATAAAATTTAATCCATAGAAATATTTGAGAGCTCTCATCCCAAATAAGGTTTTAAGCCTTCTTCAGTGAATACGGTATACGGTAGTTTATAACTCGATGAGTGGTTTTTGCCATTCAGTGTTTACCATCATCTTATATTCAGCTCTTTCAAAAGCGCACACAAGCATGCATGCGAGACGGTAAACGGTAAAAGGGACCGAGTAAGAGTACACTTTGCATATTTAGCCCCGCCTTTAAATAAAGCACGAATTTCTTATAAAGCGTTATCATCATGATTAAAATAGACTATAAATCTGTGGAAATTATCAGTGTTACTGTATGTAAGTGCATATGCTTAATCCCCCTAATAAATTTATGCATATGTCTAGAAAATGGAAACAGGCTTTAAACTTCAGGACATACAACTGTAGAATAATGGTTTTTCATTCATATGCCTAATAATTTAATCAGCAGATGAACCTATGTTAGGATATCAAGTAAGATTATTATAGGATCATCTGAATGCACTTGTACACAATGTATACTTATGTTCATTAAAGATATATGAGTAATCACATTATAAGAGGACCAAGAGATCATCTGCATGAACATATACTAGTTTTTATAGAAGATGCATGAGAGGTTAATGTAGGATGAGCAGGGAATCATCTAGATGTAAATATACATTAGTAGTGATGGAATATATATGAAGAAGGGTCATCTGGTCTTTAAGGTGTATAAACACTGTAGTTCTAAAAGAACATATGTGAGGGAAATACATATAAACATTTTTATTATGGAAAAGATATAGGGGTAACTCGTAAGATGCCCAGGGGATTATCTAGATGTACATATACTATAGTTTTCATGGAACAGAAATAAGGGGATCACGTAAGATTACAAGATCATCTGGATGTACATAAACTTTTTTTCATTACATATCAGATGTAAGGGGATCAAATAAAATGACAAAGGGATCATCTAGATGTACATATACTATAGTTTTCATTGAACAGAAATAAGGGGATCACGTAAGATGACCAGGTGACATTTAGATGTATATACTCCTTTTCATTCTGGAACATATATGAGGGGATCAAATAAATGACAAGGGGATCATCTATATGTACATAAACTCTTTTTTTTTATTATGGAACAGATGTAAGGAGATCATGTAAGAATACAAAGGGAATATCTAGATGTACATATACTATAGTATTCATTGAAAATAAATAAAGGTATCACGTAAGATGATAAGGGGATCACGTAGATGACAAGGGGATCATGTAGATGTACATTTAATATAGTTTTAATTGAACAGAAAGAAATAAGGGGCTCACTTACGATGACCAGGAGATCATATAGATGTACATACTCTTTTTCATTATGGAACAGCTATGAGGGTATTTCGTAAAATGACAAGGGGATCATGTAGATGTACATATACTATAGACTTCATTGAACAGAAATAAAGGGATCACATAAGATGACAATGGTATCATCTAGATGTACATATACTATAGTATTCATTGAAAAGAAATAAAGGGATCACGTAAGATGACAATGGTATCATCTAGATGTACATATATTATAGTATTCATTGAACAGAAATAAGGGGATCACGTAAGGTGAGAAGGGGATCATCTAGATGTAAATATACTATAGTATTCATTGAAAAGAAATAAGGGGATCACGTAAGGTGACAAGGGGATCATCTACATGTACATATATTACCAGGACATCATATAGATGTACATACTCTTTTTCATTATGGAACATATATGAGGGGATCGCTTAAATGACAAGGGGATCATGTAGATGTACATATACTATAGACTTCATTGAACAGAAATAAAGGGATCACGTAAGATGACAATGGTATCATCTAGATGTACATATACAATAGTATTCATTGAAAAGAAATAAAGGGATCACGTGAGATGACAATGGTATCATCTACATGTACATATACTATAATATTCATTGAACAGAAATAAGGGGATCACGTAAGGTGACAAGGGGATCATCTAGATGTACATATACTATAGTATTCATTGAAAAGAAATAAGGGGATCACGTAAGGTGACAAGGGGATCATCTACATGTACATATACTACCAGGAGATCATATAGATGTACATACTCTTTTTCATTATGGAACATATATGAGGGGATCGCGTAAAATGACAAGGGGATCATGTAGATGTACATATACTATAGACTTCATTGAACAGAAATAAAGGGATCACGTAAGATGACAATGGTATCATCTAGATGTACATATACTATAGTATTCATTGAACAGAAATAAGGGGATCACGTAAGGTGACAAGGGGATCATCTAGATGTACATATACTATAGTATTCATTGAACAGAAATGAGGGGATCACGTAAGGTGACAAGGGGATCATCTAGATGTACATATACTATAGTATTCATTGAACAGAAATAAGGGGATCACGTAAGGTGACAAGGGGATCATCTAGATGTACATATACTATAGTATTCATTGAACAGAAATAAGGGGATCACGTAAGATGACAATAGTATCATCTAGATGTACATATACAATAGTATTCATTGAACAGAAATAAGGGGATCACGTAAGGTGACAAGGGTATCATCTAGATGTACATATACTATAGTATTCATTGAAAAGAAATAAGGGGATCACTTATGATGACCAGCGGATCATATAGATGAACACATACTTTAGTTTTCATTAAACAGAAAGAAATAAGGAGATCAGATAAGACGACAAGGGGATCATCTATGTGTACATACTCTTTTTCATTCTGAAACAGATATGAGGGGATCGCGTAAAATGACAAGGGGATCATGTAGATGTACATATTCTATTTTTTATTATGGAACAGATACATTTAATAAAGGGATCACGTTAGATGACAAGGGTATCATCTAGATGTACATATACTATAGTATTCATTGAACAGAAATAAGGGGATCACGTAAGGTGACAAGGGAATCATCTAGATCTATATATACTATAGTATTCATTGAAAAGAAATAAGGGGATCACGTAAGGTGACAAGGGGATCATCTACATGTACATATACTACCAGGAGATCATATAGAGGTATATACTCTTTTTCATTATGGAACATATATGAGGGGATCGCGTAAAATGACAAGGGGATCACGTAGATGTACATATACTATAGACTTCATTGAACAGACATAAAGGGATCACGTAATCACGTAAGATGACAATGGTATCATCTAGATGTACATATACTATAGTATTCATTAAAAAGAAATGAGGGGATCACGTAAGGTGACAAGGGGATCATCTAGATTTACATATACTATAGTATTCATTGAACAGAAATAAGGGGATCACGTAAGGTGACAAGGGGATCATCTAGATGTACATATACTATAGTATTCATTGAAAAGAAATAAGGGGATCACGTAAGGTGACAAGGGAATCATCTACATATACATATACTATAGTATTCATTGAACAGAAATAAGGGGATCACGTAAGATGACAAGGGGATCATCTAGATGTACATATACGAAGGTTGTTCGAAAAGTAATAGGACTGAGAGTCTTGCATATTCATATTCCATCCAATTTAAAATACTTTCATATGTATAGGGATCGTAAAATGTTTTTCTACAATGTATGCATAAGTTTATTTCATTTATTGTGATAAAAGCGCGTTTCCTGTGATATTGAATAACCATGGTAACACGCACCGGCGCAGCACATAAAAATAGTTATTGAAGCTATGTTGTACTTCTTATTAATTCATATATAATTATACTCCGTTTGTCCATATATTCCACCAACAAATTTTTTCTTATCTAAGTGACATTATATATCTAAATTTGACGTCATTCAGGCATGAAATGGCATAATTATTTAGTTTTGAACAGCTGGCGGTAAATGTAGAAATGTGGCACTCAGTAACAAACAGAAATTCGTGTTATCGTTAAATTGTGTCAACGAATTGGCAATATTCTTTCAGATACATACAAAATGATAAAATTAAGAAAGGAAAATTATCCTGCCATCAGGACACTCGTTTTCAGCAGGTACAATCAATTTAAAAACGGCGAATTCAAAATCTCTTACAGGAAATTGTGAGAATGAAAGCGGAACATTGTGACGTTAATTGCAAAAACGCTGTAAATAGATCGACGGTAAACGGCACGCGGACTGTCCGGCACTCTTTTTGTCTGCTTCGTGTCTACTTAAGTTTTCACCAAAGGATTGTATATAAAACCATTCTATCAAACACTATTTCATTGTCTCTCATTGGATATACTTGGTTTAAATAAATTGATATAATAATGATTAACGGTAATGATTAGTAGTATTTTCCCCCAATTTTATTTTAATAGATGCTACTTTTCAATTATACATATTGTTATTTAACTTTATATAATCATATTGATTTAAAAACGTATGATGTGAAAAATAGTAACTTAAATCAATTTTGCACAATTTAGCATTAAAAGTCCATGCTTGTTGAATTCCCAGTTTACTTAAAATATTCGAGAAAAGTGGAGAATGGCCAACGATCGGGCATTTTTCTTGGAGAGTTGAACGAAATTGTGATCGGTTTCTTTCTCGCTATATTTCCACATATGAGACCTGATCATATGAACATGATTCAATCACCTAGAACACTAGGAAAAATACTTTCAGGATGGATGACACTTGTTATATTTTGCATTTAGTTAACGACGTCATGAACGTCATTTACTGTATTGTCAGCGTGCGCCGAGTTTCGTACCCCTTGGCATTTGAAAAATTCAAAGAATTGTTATTTGTTAACATTTTGTATTGTTTTTTTTTCACTGTATATAGAGATCATGTTCCGATATGTGTGTCTTGTAATATTATGTACGTAAATAAACAAGTGTGAACAGTAAAGCTGCAGTCCTATTACTTTTTGAACAACCCTCGAACAATAGTATTCATTGAACAGCAATAAGGGAATCACGTAAGATGACCAGGGGATCATCTAGATGTACACATACTATAGTATTCATTGAACAGAAATAAGGGATCACGTAAGATGACCAGGGGATCATCTAGATGTACACATACTATAGTATTCATTGAACAGAAATAAGGGATCACGTAAGATGACCAGGGGATCATCTAGATGTACACATACTATAGTATTCATTGAACAGAAATAAGGGATCACGTAATATGAGAATGGGATCATCTAGATGTACATATACTATAGTATTCATTGAAAAGAAATCAGGGGATCACGTAATATGGCAAGGGTATCATCTAGATGTACATATACTATAATATTCATTGAACATAAATAAGGGGATCACATAAGATGACCAGCGGATCATATAGATGAACACATAGTATAGTTTTCACTGAACAGAAAGAAATAAGGAGATCAGGTAAGTCGGCCATCTATGTGTACATACTCTTTTTCATTATGGAACAGATATGAGGGCATCGCGTAAAAGGATCAGGTTATCATCTTGATGTGCATAATTATACTATAGCTTTCATTGAACAGAAGTAAGGGGATCACGTAAGATAACCAGGTGATCATCTAGATGTATAGATACTATTTGCGTCCGTGGACAAGTGGTTAAGGTCGTTGACTTCAAACTACTTGCCCCTCACCGCTTTGGGTTCGAATCCCGACAGGGACTTTGGATTCTTTCATGTGATGAAGCTATCCAGCTTGCTTACGGAACGTCGGTGGTTCTTATCAGGTGCCCGTTCGTGCCTGAAATAATGCACGGAAGGGTACCTGAGGTCGCCCTCCACCAGTAAAGCTGGAACGTCGCGATAATCTTACGTGATCCACTTATTTCTGCTCAATGAAAACTATAGTACTTATATGTACATTTAGATGATCCTCTCATCATTTTACGTGATCCCCTCATATATGTTCCTTAATATAAAAGAGTATATGAACATCTACATGATCCCCTTGTAATCTTACGTGATTCCTATATTTCTGTTCAATGAAAACTATAGTATTTGTACATCTACTCTAGATGATCCCCTGGTCATTTTACGTGATCCCATCATATCTGTTCCAAAATGAAAAAGAAAATGTACATCTACATGATATCCATGTAATCTAACGTGATCCCCTTATTTCTGTTCAATGAAAACTATAGTATATGTACATCTAAATGATCCCCTGATCATTTTACGTGATCCCCTTATTTCTGTACAATGAATACTATAGTATATGCACATCTAGACGATACCCTGGTCATTTTACGTGATCCCCTAACATATGTTCCATAATGAGAAAGAGTTTATGTATATCTAGATAAATTCTAGTAATCTTAAGTGATTTCATTATTTCTGTTCAATGAAAACTATAGTTACTGTATATTTCCATCTAGATAATCCCCTGGTCATTTTATGTGATCTCTTTATATTTGTTCCATAATGAAAAAAGTGTCAATGTTCATCTAGATAATCCCTTGTAATGTTACGTGATCCCCTAATTTCTGTTCAATGAAAACTATAGTATATGTACATCTACATGATCCCCTTGTAATTTTACGCGATCCCCTCATATATGTTCCATAATGAAAAAGAGTATGTACATCTATATGATCTCCTGGTAGTATATGTACATGTAGATGATCCCCTTGTCACCTTACGTGATCCCCTTATTTTTTTTCAATGAATACTCTAGTATATGTACATCTAGATGATCCCCTTGTCACCTTACGTGATCCCCTCATTTCTGTTCAATGAATACTATAGTATATGTACATCTAGATGATACCATTGTCATCTTACGTGATCCCTTTATTTCTTTTCAATGAATACTATAGTATATGTACATCTAGATGATACCATTGTCATCTTACGTGATCCCTTTATTTCTGTTCAATGAAGTCTATAGTATATGTACATCTACATGATCCCCTTGTCATTTAAGCGATCCCCTCATATATGTTCCATAATGAAAAAGAGTATGTACATCTATATGATCTCCTGGTCATCGTAAGTGAGCCCCTTTTTTCTTTCTGTTCAATTAAAACTATATTAAATGTACATCTACATGATCCCCTTGTCATCTACGTGATCCCCTTATCATCTTACGTGATACCTTTATTTATTTTCAATGAATACTATAGTATATGTACATCTAGATATTCCCTTTGTATTCTTACATGATCTCCTTACATCTGTTCCATAATAAAAAAAAGAGTTTATGTACATATAGATGATCCCCTTGTCATTTATTTGATCCCCTCATATATGTTCCAGAATGAAAAAGAGTATATACATCTAAATGTCACCTGGTCATCTTACGTGATCCCCTTATTTCTGTTCAATGAAAACTATAGTATATGTACATCTAGATGATCCCTTTGTCATTTTATTTGATCCCCTTACATCTGATATGTAATGAAAAAAAGTTTATGTACATCCAGATGATCTTGTAATCTTACGTGATCCCCTTATTTCTGTTCCATGAAAACTATAGTATATGTACATCTAGATAATCCCCTGGGCATCTTACGAGTTACCCTTATATCTTTTCCATAATAAAAATGTTTATATGTATTTCCCTCACATATGTTCTTTAAGAACTACAGTGTTTATACACCTTAAAGACCAGATGACCCTTCTTCATATATATTCCATCACTACTAATGTATATTTACATCTAGATGATTCCCTGCTCATCTTACATTAACCTCTCATGCATCTTCTATAAAAACTAGTATATGTTCATGCAGATGATCTCTTGGTCCTCTTATAATGTGATTACTCATATATCTTTAATGAACATAAGTATACATTGTGTACAAGTGCATTCAGATGATCCTATAATAATCTTACTTGATATCCTAACATAGGTTCATCTGCTGATTAAATTATTAGGCATATGAATGAAAAACCATTATTCTACAGTTGTATGTCCTGAAGTTTAAAGCCTGTTTCCATTTTCTAGACATATGCATAAATTTATTAGGAGGATTAAGCATATGCACTTACATACAGTAACACTGATAATTTCCACAGATTTATAGTCTATTTTAATCATGATGATAACGCTTTATAAGAAATTCGTGCTTTATTTAAAGGCGGGGCTAAATATGCAAAGTGTACTCTTACTCGGTCCCTTTTACCGTTTACCATGCGAGACACATTGCATTCCTCTATCCTCAAGTCAATCCTTATTTATTTGGTGAAAGTGCACATCACCATTTATGGTAAATGTTACCTCAATAAGCCCTCGTGGGCGTTTTTTCTTATTCGTAAATCAACCTTATTTACATTTACGAACACATCAAACCGTAGCAAACAAAATTATCAATGAGGTACATCATATGGAGGGGTTATAAAACGATTTTTGAATCTATCTTGAACAGTTCACAAGATTTATTATTTAAGGTCTTGATCGAAAGGCAGTAGGCTGCCGTTGAGTGTTTGATAAATATTAATTAATTTCAATTTCATGTGGATTTTTTAAAAGTGGATGTTCTTTTTTTACATTTGATAGTGTTTGATAACGCGTTGAAGGAGTTGCACCTTTAAAAATTGTGGATTTGATCGGGTAAATTTTTAAATTTTTTACTTTATTTTCCTCGAATACTTATTCTTAACTTATTGGTGCGTTGATTATTCTATATGAACTTTTACAAACTTTATATAGTTATTTTATTGAAACTATTTTTCTTTATTCCTAAATTATACTTGATCTGATAATAGATTGTATTTTACAATAAATATGTAAGTGTTATTCAACATTTTAGTTAAAAAATTCTCTTGGGTAAAAATTTTGAAATTTAATGCATGATATCAATAGAAGGGCTCTTACGCTTTCACAAGGACTCTTAATTTCTACATTTTAAGCCACGAGGCGTCAGATAGACCAATACAAACCATGTTTGTTGTCTGCTGTTTTGGCGGGAAACCAAAATGGCCCTTAACTTGTTATTTTAAGAGTTCCTTAAGAATGATTATAAGATTATACGATATTTTGCTTTAATCTAATACTCATTAATAAACTGAAGTTTAAAAACGTCAAAACTAAGTAACTTGTAGATAGGATGTAGGTTATTAAATATGCAGCAAGAACAGTTACTGTAACGAACAGTTCATGTAGACAAAATGAATTTCGTATAACTTGAAGATAAATCACCCTACATTCTCAGACACTGATCATTAACTTACAGATTATGACACTCTGCCTGAAATGGAGACACTGTGTCCAGTATTATAACGCTAAGTTTTTATTAACTTAATCGGGTTCTTAGGGGTCATTGGCGCAATAAATCTCCAGCTGATAAGCCGGGTTTATTTATTACTTTATTTGCATAGATGTCGAGCTATTTGCACACAACGGTGGATTAAAATGATGTTACAAGTCTTAGCTTAACCGTTGAAAAAGTGTAAGTTAACGAACCAAAATGTTTATCTTTTAACGCAATTTAATGCATATCTGTAATAAATGGCGTAATGATATCGGTAAAATTTCGCTCAAAATGATGCTTAAAAAGACATTACTTATTCATCATGCAAACGTGAATTGCGCTCAAATTACTGCAGTTTGGTATGTTGAATAAATTATAGATTACAATACTAAACAAAATTCATACGAGGAATGTCAAAAAAGTGATTTATATTAAGCTTGCTAGTATTATAATAAAATGGGAACTTAGTATTAATAATAAATTGTTCGGGCTGCTAAACGTGGAATATCTAGCTGTTGCACAAATATTTTTCTTCTTCATAATTATGCATGTATATGAAAAGAATATATTAACGACAAAAATGTCAGTCACATTATTATTATGTAAATATTGACGTTTATTAGTTCATGTTGTACTGAAGCATGCATTTAAAGTTTCTGTACCGTGCAGATAATTAAAAACCAAAGCCCTATAACTTTCAAATAAAATACCAAAAAATAATTCAGCCACCGGCATCGAAAAGCAAATAAGCAATATGTGTAATTCAAAATTGATTGCATTACAAAGTAGCTTATATTTCCGCATGCTGCGGTTGTAAATAAACCAAATTGACTTATTTTATTAAAAAGAAGTGAAGAGGTCTTTTCTTATATAGAACTGTTTGAATGTGTGCGATGGTGGTGTGTTGGGGGGGAGGAAGGGGAATCCCCAGCTTGATATGGTTATAATATTGCCGCACTATCCTAACTTATATTATTCATGTAGTCATGCAGATATGAAGATGTTGTTCCATTCCCTAAGACAACTGATTGTTATTACATACATATAAAATAATTTTAATTTAAAACTAAATAAAGAAAGTTGTCATTTTACCATAAAAGTGTTAATGTGACTTAAAACCAATAAAAATTAGTATTGACGCATACTTCCTTTTTGCAAAATTGCATATAAACAGTATAATACAGTGCATGTTTTGTTTTGAAGTGTAATCATTCTTTCAGTAAACGTCTGATATATCATGGTATTATATATAATAATACAGTATATACAGGGTCATGCGCTTTGTGTCTCCCTCTGTGAAACATTATATGTCTGTGTTATGTATTTACCATGTATATAATTTATCTTATCGTATGGCACTTCAATAGGATTCTTTCTCTTTATTCACCAACCTGTACTGCGGTCACCCCTGTGGATTTCGCATAATTACATTGAAAATACAAGGCTGAAATTATGTAATTTAACCACGCAAAGCTCCGGATTTATATTTAAACACAATAATCGCCAATATTTAAGGATTGTTGCATATTTTGCACAGATATATGATAAATCCAGATCTATTTTGATTTATATAACATTACAAATGGATATATACGTTGTAGCAAAGTCGCTAGAGGTAAAAGTTTGTTTAATGCTTTAAAGTAGTTTATCATTTTGGACATATAACATTCGACCCGCCGTTGATTTAACGGATGTTTGTTTAAAACATTAGGCTATTTGTCTCTAATGATTAAAATCAGTTCAGTATTATGTAATTCATTTGTTCATTGTTTTTCTTAACCTATCTAAATGACATAACTGTGTTTTTCTCTAATCTTATTTCCTTTACTGACAAAAAACAAGGGGTTGGACGTTTTTCTCTGTCGCTATACATTATTGTGTTGGCCAAGTTTTATATTATTTTGATAGCTTTTATAAACACCCTTAGTTTATTGCTTACTCAAACTTAAAGTGTAATATCTGTTAGCTTTTCTCAGCTCGGATTGAGCTAGTCTCAATATTTCAACTGCAAGATCGACCGACTTTACTGATATTACATAGGTGTCGGTCTTTAGGGTGACCATCGTCTATATAATAAAAAGCCCAAGCGCACAATTTGTTGGGCTACGATTGAGCGTTATACTAAGTTCGTATCTTTGGAGAAATTATTATGATTTTGACATGAACGCCTCCCCTGATACATAATCCTAACACAACAAACATATAAATATAGATAATTGTTTCTTATTTTCGACCATAATTTGTTGTTGTTGTTTTGCAGAAAAGGATGGCCGACTTGGAGGTACAGCAATGTTTGGACTGGCTGTTAGAACAAAAAGTAAGATATCCTTTATTTCTAATATTAATGAAAATGTATCTATCACTTTGGATAAAAAACAATCAGTACTATTCCAAAATAACTTGTTTCTCCTCTTATTAATAAACAATATTTATATATTAATGTGAAAGTGATCAGGCGTTTACTCTGATTTTATAATAAACTTAGTGTGCGGAAGGGAGATAACCGCTCTTCAACATTTTCGAGTGTGCGGAAGGGAGAGAATTGTAGACAAATTCAGTTCTTCGTTATTCTCATTTATGTGTTACAAAATTTCAATTTGATTCTCAATATATTTCTTTATTAGCTTTTTATATAGCTATGTTTCATAGGTTTTCTGTTAAAATGCTCTAAAATGACACTACATGTACACGAATTTATGATGAATTCCCGCCAATAACACCAGGGGTAATGTTGACTTCTTTACAGCAGTCTGTCCAGGTCCTAATAATTTACCTTCAATTATCATTCTAATATCACATAATTGTAAATGATAAGTTCCAAAAATGTTTTTCTTATGATTTTTGTTTGGTTTTACGTCGCACCAACACAGCATAGTTAGTCATGTTAAAGGTTATACCACATCTCTCCACAATGAGCTTGTATGTTACTCAGCTAACTTATAGGGTCCAAGCCATCTGAGACAATGATTGAATGTTTGGAGAAGTCACTCTATCCTATTGTAATGAAGTAAATTTGAGCCGCGTCACGACAAAACCAACATAGTGGGTTTGCGACCAGCATGGATCCAGACCAGCCTGCACATCCGCGCAGTCTGATCAGGATCCATGTTGTTCGCTATCAGTTTCTCTACTTGTAATAGAGTTGGTAAGCAAACAGCATGGATCCTGATCAGACTGCGCGAATGCGCAGGCTGGTCTGGATCCATGCTGGTCGCAAACGCATTACGTTGGTTTTGTCGTGACGCGGCTCATTTATATTTTGACTTGTAGAATGAATTGGAGGAGACCGGATTTGGATGTAACAAACAGTCTGTTAATGAAGGGGTCGTTCAACATTCACATCACAGAGCAAAACTTCGAGAATATATCAAACATATGGAAAAACTGAAAATCAAACATGTATTTACAATTTTCTTATTCTATTATTTTTATATTCTTAACATATATATCATTGTTAATGATGTAACCTCTGAGGATTGCGTCGGACAAATTCTCGTGTATATCAAAAAGTGGTGGTACAGTTAAAAAATTTATAAATGAATGGTACAGATAAAGATTAATTTTATTTTTTTGAAATTATTGTTGATTAATAATATCATACCAATTTAGAACACCCGTGTATAATAATATTGTTTAGAAAAATGTTCCAGTAACTGAACGATCGTTTTAAGAAGCTGCTTTATAAATTATGAGCATAAAACTGCATGGCTTTAGAAAGTCTTATGAATCAGTCATCATAAAAAAGATATAATTATCTCGGTAATATTTCCAATATATTACAACTGACAAACTATACATTGATAATGTATGTATATATTGTAGACATTGACGGATGATGAACTACAGGCGCTATACGGCACATATCAAACCGTTCAGGTATGTCTAATATAATCAACTTTCATTCTCCTTCTCTGATGTTTAATAATGGTCTTTCCTCCATGCCTGTCAGAAACAGGGGCTTCGGGCATATTACCAGACATGATAGTAATGTTTCACTTTATCTTATTCATTGCTTTAATAAAATACAAGTAAAATGTTTTCACAATAAAGCAACTGATATCTATTTTCGTTTATGATAATATTATCATATACTGAACGCCATGTTCTTTATTTTGACACATAATGACATAAATCTGAAGTCATGTCCCTTTAAATAGAAGTAAGATGTAAAAAGAGACATAAATCACTTGTATGGTGATATTGTGGTGGTACCGTTAGGTCAGATGTATTGCGTGTAGATATATCGGTAATAAAAAACCTTTTTTTTTAATGTAGGATAAAACAACCTAGAATAAACAGTTTAGTAAAGTGCCTCTATTTCAAATTTAGTACATATATGGAAACGCTTAATACATTAGATATGATATTATTACATGAAATTTTGACGATGTACAGTGAATATGTGATAGGTACTTTCTACCTACTACCTATCTTCTTCATGCCAGGCGGCACATAAGGCTGAAGATATAGGTACTTTGATGAGTTCTTAATTATGGAGGAAATATCTCTAAAATACAATTCATTTAATTCACAGGCTTTGTTGTCAATTCATTACAAATTGACGTAGCTTATCCTCAATGTACATTCTGTTTACACTTCAAGTTTTTTGAAAATTTCTCTGGTCTGACAAATTCTCTGATATATTCAGATTTGAATTGTCCTGTTTGTAATGTGTTTAAACTTCACTACATACACTTAAGATGAGTTAAATTTTCATTTCCGGAAACTTCAGTAAATTATATAAACGTTACACTATACAGTGCAGTACAATCCTAAATATATTTATATCCGCTTAATTGCGACATTACAAGTTATCCTTGACATTTGCATACTTTATATAACGTCGTTTGTCACTTTTTATAAAGACGTTAACGTTATAATACAAACGTTGTTACGTTTACAAGTCTCATGGTGTAACGTTTTACCTCATAATGTATTAAATTTCGTGCTGTATTATATTCAATGATCAAGGATGAAAAACAGTTTAAACGTAATGTATAAATAATTACTATTTATTTAAAAGGACTTGATTTATGTTTAAACCATATAAATGCTACCTGGATATTTGGAATACCGTTTCAAAGGTGAATATTTCATTACGTGAAGGTTAAGTTATTGAGATACGTATGTATGACGTATAACATAGGTATATATCTATGTTAGGGATGATTTACTACATAGGTCCTAATAAAGCAGTTTATTGTTTTGCTACTGGCATTTTCGTTAACTGATTAAGGGTGAATATTTTAGAGTGATGACATGACATATTTTACATATTTGATCAACATACAAAATGTAATTTGTTTCGTATTGTTTCTAAAGCAAATAATTGTATTTTCAGTTCACTCTCAAATTACTATAATAACCACATACTTGAAAGTATATAACATATTTTAGGATGGTGAAGACAGTCTATTAACTGATTAGATAAGAGATAAAAGTCAACTTCTACTAAGTTTTTATATGTTCATACAGTGACTTAATTGTTTAGTACTCTACATTTTGTAAAATTGTTTTGTTATCCATATATTATGTTCACATTCAATGTGTTGATTGTTTATAAATTGAAATCAAAACAGTTTTAGATATTGTCTAGTATGTGATTTATGGTGTATGTTTATTTCATTATATAACGATTGTTAGGTTTAATAGTTTTCTGCTATAGTGTATGGTGATTATGATGATATTAAAGCTGTGCACTTAACAATATTTTGTCTTTAGAAGGGATATTAAGAAAACAGCTATTCTTTGTTATGTTGGCTGTTTGTTTGTTTATTTGTTTATTCTTTCTCATACTTATGACAAAAAGTGTTAGTTCTATGTACCTGATGTCACTTATAACATAAAAACAGATTTTCCCAAAACTCTGCTTTGTAAAAAAGCAACAACACATTATGATATTATCATGGTAGTTTCTATGACGTCATTCAAAATAATTCTAAACACTCGTATGTTGCAACATTTCATTGTGTTTTACAATTTGGTTAGATTTAAGGTTAGATCTTTATTGTTTCAGACTCTAGCAGATAAGAAAACAAGTTGTTTTGAAGTTATGAACGGAATCGCAAATTTAGAAGACCAGATACAGGTAAGAAAAATTATTCTTACAAAAGTAAGGTATTTCACAATTATGTTAACTTGATTTAATGTTTTGACTCAAATTGCAAAACTGTTAAAATACCATGCGAAAAAAGTCCATCCATATAAGACTAAGTTCACTACTGCCAAATTAATGTTTTACTGTCGCCAGAATGATGTTGTTATTTCCAGACTACTGCATGTTGTTCTTTCCAGAATGCTGGTTGAATGTCCAAATCTGAATTACAATTACAAATTATATACGTTTAGGACAGTTTTTCAAATATAATAGATCATGTTTTTTAATTTGTGAACCACATATATTTTGTAATGTACGTTTTTACATGCTTATATGACAACCAACTGAAATGCGTTTTATCCATTTTTTTGACCAGGGTTTGAGCACGGAGTTTGACAACAAGGCAGTCCATCTTGTTAACCTTTCAATTAACAACAGAAAGAAAGCCGAGTGTTTTAAACTAAGTAATGAAAGCATGGCAAAAACAACAAAGGTAACTCTTGTAACTGTACTTACCTCCCCTTAAATGGAAGATAAATATCTTGACTAATTTCTGACATGTACTGTTTGTCATGTCGCAGGGACTGATCATTTCTTATATGCTACACATAAAACTGTAGATGTCATAAGTACAGTGTATGAAAAATTGGCGAGAGTTTAAAAACATACAGTAGAGAAATGTTTTGCTAGCTGTATCAAATAAACCTTTTTGTGAACATATTATCAGTACAATTCACTAGCACTATACGAGTACATCAGAAATAATTTCATCAAATTAACCAAACAATCTCACTGATGAAACATTTATTTTAGTGTCTTTTGAAACATTAAAAGATTTTGACAATAACGTCGTCGTATATATTTCAGACCCATATTAAATTTTACATAAATTGTCGCATATTATATATTCTAGAACTGTGTAAGCGGGGTTCGACAGTCATGGAGATGGATGGATGAAGTTATGCAGTGTGCGCACGTGCATCTAGCGAACGCTGCCGCATATCACGAGGTATGGGGATTTTAATGTCGTAATTTTATACGAGCGAACGATGCACATTTTTCTCAGAAAAAATAAAGAAGTGATCATATCACATGTAATAATACCTTAATGTTGTTACATTAAACGAGGCGAGCGAAAAAATGAAATAAAAGAAGTTCTTTAAGATGGTAAATGGGATTTCTCCTGAATATCTGTGTAATCTTGTTCCTAATACAGTAGGTGAAACAAGTCAGTATAATCTTCGTAACTCAACAAATCTCAAAATTATACCTACAAGAACTTCTCTATACGCTAATTCTTTTGTTCCTTCAACATTAAAAGAATGGAATGAGTTACCACTCAATGTAAGAAATGCAAACTCGTTAAACAACTTTAAGTCTCTCCTAAATCAAGGAAGTAGCAAAAGCAATTCTTTATTCTATTACGGTGACAGGAAATATCATATACTTCACACGCGACTCCGGAGAAATTGCAGCTCTCTCAATCAACATTATTTTTAAAGAATATTGTTCAATCGCCCCTTTGTCAGTGTGGTGAAATTGAGTCAACCTACCACTATTTTTATGAATGTCAAAGGTTTGATAACATAAGACGTATTCTGTTTAATACAGTATCAAATATTATAGCTCCTTCATTAGAGATCATCTCGTTCGGAACGGAATCCAAATCAATTGAAGCAAATGAGATTATATTTTCTGCAGTTCATAAATATATCAAACTCAGTAAGAGGTTCGAAACATGATTTATTGAAACACCTTGTACTCATTATCACAGTCGGTTTTTTTACCATTAAATTTGTATTCTCCAGAACCAGCCAAAGCAAGTCAGTTCTTAATGTGCTAGGATAACGTTATAGTTACAACTTATTCCCCCAATATATTATATATGTCTGAATATGTATGTATCCTTAAGGTTTTTTTTCTCTAACATATGTATATCTAATGTATGTATATGAATTCATACACATTGTCTAAGTAGATTGATGCCATCACTTTGTTGTTAATTCAAAATAGAGTCGGAGAAGAACTATATAAGATTTTATATCTTTCGTTCTAATCCATTTCATCATTGTATATATTGAATGATTGTATATTATGTACTGTGTATGATTATGAATAAAATATGTTTAAACTAAACTAAAAGAAGTGCGACAAACAAAAACAAGAATATGAGATACCACTAAGGCATAAGATATTTGTAGTTTCCTAACTTACTAATCACTTTACAGTTATTAATAATCGATATATGAATTTACATGAAATTAAATCACCAGAATGCATTTCGTGTGAAAAAGGGCGCTACTGATTTATTTTGTACATGCAATATAATTTTAAACCGTTTTTTCTTTTCAGTTTTTCCATGACGTAGAAGAAGTAGATTATTGGATGAACACAATAATGTCTAGCATGCATCTAACATTTTCGAAACAGAGATTAGATGGTGACAGTGCTGATGTCTCCGCCATTAATAATGAGATGAGGGTAATCTTTATTTCTGACAATGTAAATATGTATGTAATGAAACTTCTGTCAGTGAGATATATTCCGTATCACTCACTATTTATACATGTATTTATTGATCACTTTTTTAATCACATGCATGCACTGTTTTTTGTAACAAAAAAGGAAGAAAAAAACTAAGTTAATAAAACGCAATCACAAAAACACCTAAGAAAAAATATAATTATTATGTCTGATTTTCTCGGTAATTTTTTTTTTTATTTTGACCTACTTTCAGGACACTCTTCTCGCCTATCTTAGATGGCAGAGTAAAGTGGACAGTTTGTTCACGCGCGCACGAGATATAGTTCCTGTACATAAGAGGACATCACCCATCAAGGAGCCGTGCCCAGTTTTAGCATTAACGTCTTATAAAACTAACGAGGTAATTCTACAATATTATCATAGTATTTATAATATTGCACGTTTGTAACGTTGCAATTGTGACGTTTGTATAATTATTTACATGGCTGTTGTTAATTCATGAAATAATTTCATTTTTATCTTGAAAAAAGAAAGTTTGCAGTTTTCTAAATTCGACATAAAGGTTCTTGACTGGTTATAACTCCGTATATAAACGGTAACTTGCAATATAACCCTCGCCGGACGCCTTGTTTATGCCATAAAATCTTTAAAAATCGTGTTAACCAATATTACAAATGTACATATGTACATGTATATACTTGAGTTCATCAAAAGTCCTTTAATACCCTTTACCGTACAAATTGGAGCTGCGTTGTTCACAATGGACTCAAATGATTTCCCGTGTCCATCAGAAATAAAGTGAGCGTCTTTATATCATCTCTCAGTCAAGCTATATATTACATTGCTTCTATTTCTTTTTCAATAATCGCATGAAAAAGTATGGAATTGTTGCTAAAATAAATACGAGTTAACAAAGTCATTCAACAGACAGTCAGCAATGTATTCATGTTTTTTTCAGATCGAATTCAAAGAAGGAGATACATTAACATTGGTTGACAACTCAGACACTAGCAAATGGCGAGTGAAGAATGCCGCAGACCAGGTTGCCATGGTTCCAGCAGTGATTCTGCTAATTAATGGTCCAAGTGGTGACGCCATAGACGCAGCACTAAGGTAAGATTATTCCGCGTAAAAAATAAATATAGTTCTGTATATAGTTAAGTGATTGTTGTTTTACAATCGATTTATGACGATTTGTTTTCTGTTATATAGTAACTGTGTCATTTTTGGGCTTTTTCATAAATTCTTAAATTGTTGGAGAAAAAACTATGGTGATACTTTTTCTGACGATGCAAAAACATGTTTTATATGAAATTCATATTTGCTACATTTTTTATGTAGATTATAATTAATGGTCTGTATTTTATTTACCTCTTCTTATTTATTTCATCTATATATAGACTGCGTATTCAGTTATTAAGTCTATGGACAACCAGCACCAAGAGACTTGGTTATCAGATGATAGCATTTTTGCAGACGATATTTCGTGACTGGACACCTGAAGAGGTACTCAAAATATTAAATGCTTTTAACTTGTAATTGTACATATATACTGATAAATCTCATTCAGATACCAAATATTGTTATTGTCTTAATAATTATATTTTTAATTATTCTATACATGTATAATTTAGCAAAAATTATCCCAAAATTATCACCATAATAATGTAGTTTTGTCTTATATTTTCTTTTACATTGCAAAAAGGACAAGGTATATAATTTTGATAATTTTTGAGAGGCTGTAGTTTAAATTTCTCAAATTTTGTTCAATTTATCTTTTTTGGTTACTTTCAATTTACCTCTTTTTAGTTACTTTCTATCAAACCTTAAACCAGGTAACCATGCTAAATGTAAAGTTTGGTGGACGACTATAATTTTTCCATTTGTTTCCCAGGGGCCTTGGTAACATTTTACAAACTAAACAACGACCTTTGTGTTGGTGCATTGTTTTTCCCATCTTTATCTTTTAGGGTGTTTGAGAAGTTCCAATTTTTTGTATACAACACCCACTCTTCCGCGTTTGTGTGAAGACCTGTCACCTCACTTGATTAAAATGATATAAATCCATGCAAGCTATATGAAACCTTATTTTAGATGATGAACTAGGTCCAACGGGTTATTAATATGATACCGACTTTGTTATTTGCTATACATTTATATAACTAAAATCATTTTATGTAAATGAATTGTTATACACGTGTATATAGTATATAATTCGAGTATATATTGCATAATTAGTGTCGTTTTCGTACAAAGAAACTTAATATACATGAAATAGTGTAAATTGTAGGACAAATAACAATATTTTCACATTTTTACAAAAGAGTTTAATCACATTCATGTAATCACATATTCGTTTTATATAAACCAGATAAAATCAATCCAAAGCATGCCAAAATCAAATAGAGATGACCTAATGAGAATTATCAAAACAATCCAGTCTACTCTCGAGAAGAATTGGGAAGGTTACGAGGGGTTCGAGGATTTACAAGAGCGAATCTCAAGATTGCGAACAATACTTGAAGAAGCAAAAGACGGAAAACCATCATGTAAGTCTTTCATATTTAAAACAGGCTTATTTCACTCTCTCAAGTTATTACATACAACACAGTGTGAGTGACCACGTGACCAGTAACACATTTAAGGTTTGTAATATTTTGTGGACATTCTCTGATAGGTTAATATTAAAACAAATTGTGCTAAAAAGTAATATTTGTGCTTAAAAGTAATATTTTGCTATTATATTTATTGTTAAAAAGTTCACTTCATACATGTACGTATTTTCCATGGCATATGAAGTTGAGACATTTAGCCCCCGGAAGTCCTGGATCGTTTAATTGGCTATTGTTATTTAAGTTTACCATTTATATTTTAGTTTTTGGGGAAAAAAAAAAGAATTTTGTTTCATCTTTGTTAAGAAAAAACCACATCCTGTTTGCATTTATGTCTTTCTATTGATAATTGATCATTTGGTAAAAGTAATTGCACACTTGTAGTCTCGAACATCATTTATATCTCTTTTTTGACATATTATATGACCATGTACACACGGCTGTTTACAATTTGACCTTTGCCTAGTGACTCCGGTTATATAATCTTATTTCCGTTTATAGAAGACCATATAACCTGTCTATGACTGGTACCATATATACTTTCAAAATGCCTATTATAACAATGTAACGTTACACAATATAGCTACAACATTATAATATACATGTATATATTTTAGCTAATGGTACATCCGGAGAAGTTGTGATTCAGGTCAGAATGTTGGAAGACATGTTTAATCACTATCAGGTATTCATTAAACACACTATTTGGTTATCACTGTTCGGCCAATTAAGTTATATCTCTGTCGGAATTTCAGTCCAAAAGTCGCGCTTTCCTACTTATATCATTGAAAACATTTTTTTCTGATCTCATCTATCCCCATAACTGTTTCAGCTTAACTGTTATTGTAATAACTTCCCTTGTAATTATGTGCACAAAAATAAAGAGATAAAGTACTCCATGGTTGGAACACTTTGTGAGGGATTATAAATGTTTTACAGTAGCTTTACTTGGCATATTAATATGTACATGAAAGCCCAACAAAAAACGGAAGTGAAATACTTTCTCCCGCCTTAATCATTATTATAAAAAGGCATCATGACTGTGTGAATGGAGAAAATCACAATATCTGAACGAGAACACAATGTCATTTAGCGAGAAAGGGTTGCATTTCTTAGTATAAAATTTGATATCTTGGCTGTAAAATGTAACATCTTTATATGTTGATGAATATTTTAGGAGTTTTGGACATACTGGGAAACGTACAAGGTTGTCGTTGAAGTTCTTATGCAGCCAAGGTATATTCTAGTGTGTGACAGATGGGACCAGTTAAAATATAAATCTACTGCACATTTTGTTAGGTATGTTTTTATATTATAATTTCTAGTATACGTGCGCTGTTCTTTGACGTTATAAGATATGTAAAGGCCAAGTCGTTAGTTTCGACACTTATGTAAGAGTTGAATATGTTTAATTATTAATTTGGAACCATAGGCTTTAGGCCTACCTTAATATTGTTTGCATAACATTGTGGATAAAATCTTATTTCTTTTACTGTCATATAATAAATCTTTTACCATTGATGGATAGCAAATTTGAACATTTGAGGTACTATCTACTCCCAGAATTCCCGCACTATCTCCTATCATCTCCAATTCTTTGACAAACTTACTGGTACAGCTAAATGGTACGACTGGATGTCTGTTGGACATATACGTGTGCATTTGACAAAGGAAGTAATCAAAATGTACTTGATCTTATTTTATGACTTTATTCCAGTTTTATGTCAATTTATGTTGATAGGTTTTGGGATACAAATCTTACGGTACCTAAAGATGGCGGGAAAACTTATAAGGCGGAAGCAGCACTGACGCTTTACGAGACGCCAAAAACAAAGTTATCAGACGGTGTCGTAGAGGAAACAATGTCATCAACAACTGTTGAAAAAACTGACAGCACTGTGTCAGACGCAATGTCAAAACTGAAGAAAGAAGTTAGTGATTGGTTAACTTAATGTTTATATTTATTTGGAATTATCGTACGAGAAATTACATAATGAAGTGTATGAACATAAAGATAAATTTATATTGTTAGAAGCCAGTACATTTTTGTAAATTTTCTTTTTAACACTAGCTAAACTATTGAATATTAATGGATGAATTTCAGAAAAAGCATATACATACTATAATTGATGCACACGCATAGTTAAACATGCCAGCACATCACCAGGGCAACATATGACACCATGTCTATTTAGTGTTATAAAAATCTGAGAATGTAAATGATTTCATTTTCATCATCAGGGACTTGACGACAACGATGGTACTAGTGATTCGGCGCTGAGAGACCGACATTTGTTATCAACAGCCGCTTCTATAGATGTTGACGACGACTGGTCAGCGTCTTCTGATCTAACGGAAATAAGAAAACGTCAGCAGACGACAACTGATCAAGTGACGAGCTCCATGGAAGAAGTCAGTCATACTTTCATCATTAAAAGCGTTCTTCATCCGAAAACGCTTGAGGATATTAGTCTTCAAGAAGCAGTTTTGGCGGGAATAATTGATCAAGCTGCAGGTAAGGATGTCAAATGCAGCTATAACAATAGCTTTGGTAAAGTTTATGGGATTTTTTCCCGAAGAATCAGAATTGGAGATGAGTGACCTTGTTGAAAAATTGAAACATGAAAAGGAGGTTGCATTCTTCTAATTTTTCCTTCGGACTTGCAAACATCTTTGGTTAAGATGTACAAAATACTGCAAGAAAGCATTTTTACCAGAGACGCTTGTCGACAACGAGGAACAACAAATATCCATGCAATTTCTTGGTTTCTCTTATTTACTTTTTATTTCATTGATCTTTTCTTATTTTGCAATAAATATTTTATATCAAATGGAAGTCAACCTGACAAAGTTGTAATATTTTGAGTAGCTGTAATGACAGATGATGTTATTATTGCAGGTCTTTACATTGATATCACTACGGGAGAAACATCATCACTACAGAAAGCAATGGCGGATGGAGATATCATTGTAGAGTTTAAATCTCAGAAGAAGATTCGAGAAGAGAAATCATCCTATGGTATTATAACAATCAAAACATTAGTGGAAACGAGGCCATACACTATTCATGGCGTTATAGATCCAGCAACAGATGAGGAAATTTCCGTGAAAAGAGCTTACAAAAAAGGTTTGAAGTATTTTATGTATATGTACAACGGTTTGGTGTATTCAGTCAGGCGTTATGTTTTATTTTGTCAAACGTCTAAAATAGAAAGATGGATAATGTGTAAAGAAAAATATTCTGATATAAGACGCTTCTCTATCCCAAGCATGTAATAAAATAAATAAATGTAAACATTTGGAGTGTGGTGAACTACAGTGTTTTATGGCATACTGTTAAATGCTCATAAAACACTCATTATCCTTTTTTTCTTGAATATTTGCAACGATTTTAAAAGAAATCCTATAACACTATTTTTTTCAGGCATATTGAACCAAGAAAATACTACATATAAGACAGAATCTGGTGAAATGTCAATAAGCGACGCTATACAAAGTGGTCTTATAAAAGCAGAATTCCATGGAGAAGAACAGGAGGATGGTGTTGAAGAAACTAAAACATATGCTGTAACTTCTGTAGTAGATCAAAAACAAAAAGCCAAAGTGTCATTCCATGATGCCATGAATAGAGGTCTATTAGACGCGGAGGAAGGCGTGTACGTGAATAACGTGACACGTGAAAGGATACCAATTACTGACGCAATCATGAGTGGTCTTATTAAAGCTAAAATTGTCACCGACACATCCAATCTTGACATAGATCCAACAAATAAAATTGTTGTTAAAAGGATATCGTCGATTAAAGAGAAAGTCATAAAAGCTATGAGAGTCACAAGAGCTTTCCAATCTGGAACTGAAACTGTAAATGGCAAATGAGTTGGTAATGATCTTAACAAACTGTTTAACACATTAAAAGGCGGTGATCATTGTGTATTATACTTGACTTTATGGAACTAATGTTTGTAATACAAATACGTATCATTCGAAACGTCATGTAAAATATAATACATATATTTGTTATCTTGAGGCGATATCATGAAATTGTTGTTTTCCTCAAAAAGCTTTGAATGACACCTATAAAAAAGTCTCTTTAATGTGTTACAAGTAAATCTTGTATCAATATAAATTAAATTAAATTTTGGAGACATAAACTTGTCTTCCTAAAGTTTTTCAGTGATACTTTGAATTTTGAGGAAAACTAAACACTTCCTATAAGACATTGCTTTAAAGTTATTGTTTACATATTGCTATTATTATTTATCTATTTTGTTATAATGGTTTTTATACAATAAAAGAGAGACACTTTTGGTCTCATTGTTTTCTGGTAGGAAATCAAGGTACACATGTTTATTCATACTTTATTTTCAGAACACGTGTTCACGAGTGTATAGTATACATCAAATCGTGTATTTTCAGTTAATATGTGTCCAGTAGTGTATAAAAAAACATCAAAACGTATCATTAATGTTAAGTTTATTGATGCCCTCATGTTTTAGTATTAAACAAAATCTTCTTCACCTTTTTTGGAACTCTAATGTCTTATTTTACCATGGCAAAAGTATGTTTAAATGTAACTGATGTATTAATAGAAAATTCCTTAATTACAGACATGTCTTACAATAAAATGCCTTATGTATGTTATTATTTTGTAATTTGCTCTAAAATATTCCATTATGTTCATTTATTATGCTTTTATACGTTTTTGTATGTGTAAAACACACAATGTTTTATATAGAAATTAAAACAGCTTTTCTTATACTAGTGTTCTTTATTGACAAAATCTCTTTTGACCAGGATTTTTGTAACATGACCGAGTTATTTTATCTCTGCTGTTGAAGATGCACAACTCCTTGTATTTCAGTCTTACTAGTGACCGATAAACAAATGTTTAAATATTCTTCAAATTTGTATGCCTCCAGATGAGCCAAAATATTTAAAGAAAAACAAAATTGAAAAAATGCACTAAGATTTTAAGAAAAGAAAAAAAAATTCAAGTAATTATTTACATGTTATGTGCAATAATGACAATTTTGTTATATTTAACACCTTATTTCTACTGCATGACCAAAAGGCAGGCTATTTATGCACATTTTGACCTCTTTGGTAATTTATGTGGACTGTAAGTGCCCTTTGCAATATGTAAAATTCTATGTTTGAACACAATACATTGTATTTTACATTTTCAAAATTTTCATGAAAATAGGCCGGAATCTTAGAGGCAGGCTTGCTTTAAAAGAAAACAACATGTGAAATCATTACACAAACAATTTATTCCAAGAAAATACATATCCAGTTCATTAAATATGTAAATGTAGAAGGGTGCAAAAGTTGATAATTGACAGTAAGTTGAAGAAATTTAAAAGAATGAATTGAACTTAAATATCGAATGAACAACATGTTCGTGGTAGATTTTATTGGCAAGAGCAAATTCATTATAAACATATTTATACCATCTATTGCACATAATCAAATGTTAATGTATAATCTTTATGATTAACAGAGCACTTTATAATTATGAAAAACATCAATACTTATAGGTCACACACTTCAAATTAGCTATAATTTCTATAATACATACTTTCAAACCATCAAGATTATAACAATTAAAGGTTGGTAAATCAGCAAGGATATTTGTGACAATTGAAAAAAGCATTATAAAAGTGACACTGCATCTTTGATTAACCTTAAATGTTGCCTTATCCAGGGCTGACCACTAAAAAAGTATCTTTTATGAAATAACGGACTAACAACAGTTTTGCGATCAACCCTCATTATCCTTTTCAAGTCAGATGAACTGCTGGTAGATAAAGGGAGGTAACTAGAATTACATTTTGCAACTTTTTTAAAATCCATAAATATTTATCCTGATGTTAGGAATATTCTGCTAGACAAGGTTGTAGAGAAGTTGTTCACTTTGAGAAAGGGCACCATACATTTCCATTTGTATCTGGTAGATCCATATATGGTATATCCCACATCCATGGGCGGTCTGGAAAATATACATGTACAGTTTATATATATTTGTATAGTACATGTAAGTCAATCTATATTATCACCAGTACTTTTATGCAGTTAGTTATTTGAGCCGCGCCATAACAAAACCAACATGTGTTTGCGACCAGCATGGATCCAGACCAGCCTGCGCATCCGCGCAGTCTGATCAGGATCCATGCTGTTCGTTATCAGTTTCTCTACTTACTATAGGGTTTGTAAGCAAACAGCATGGATCCTGATCAGACTGCGCGGATGCGCAGGCTGGTCTGGATCCATGCTGGATGCAAACGCATTATGTTGGTTTTGTCGTGACGTGGCTCATTTATAAGATGCCTCTGCAGCACTATCCTGTTACTAGAAAACAAAGCATTGAACGACAACATAAGTTGTATCTGGTATGGTGGTAACAAGGTTTATAACACAAAATCTGATGTCAATAATGTGATACTACACTGGTATCGTTGTACACATTGATAATGACTGGATTTTACCACTAGTAAATAGTCAAGTAAGTGTCAACATATTTTCAGACCTTATGCTTTTAAACATTTATATATCAAATGACCTCATATTAACAATGTCAGAACAGTTCTATATTTACCACAGGACAAGTAAGTTATTTATACATATTTAGCACAGTACTGGTCAAGTGAAAACATTTAAGGGACTCCACTGACACGGGTGTAAAATTTTCTTTGGGGTTTGTGTACCATGTGATGGACGTCTGAAGTAGTAGTACCAATAACTTGTGTGCAAAATTTCAGATCATTTGCTGACTCTGATTTTCCAAGAAAAATAATTTTGAATGTGCAAAATGACTGGGAAAAAAATGAATACCATTTGAATGCTTTTAATTCATAATAGACTGAGGATCACAAAAAAAAACAATCAGTTTTCAATGTTTAATTAAAAGTCTATTTCTTTAAAATCTTTTGTACATTAGTTGATTTTTGTTAGCCTTTTTGTAATTACACTGTTTAGGCTTTTGGATCAGAGTGGAGCACCTTTTAACCCTTTCATTCAACAATTATTGCTAACTGCAAACCATCATTTCAACAATTAACATAATAATTTTGGTGTATGAACTCCTTACAGATAGAAATATTCTACTATACCTGTCTTGTCATAAATGGTTGGAGGGAGATCATATGGAAGAAGGAATTTGTTTGTGGTGGCCGCACTCTCTGGATCTGATGTGATAGGGAAAATCTCCCCTTCATCCTGAAATATACCACACTGAACATTGATATGTGATATATACCGCACTGAACATTGATATGTGAAATGTACCACACTGAACATTGATATGTGAAATATACCACACTGAACATTGATATGTGAAATATACCACACTGAACATTGTTATGTGATATATACCACACTGAACATTGATATATGAACGGAGCTATATATTAACTCTACTTACTATACCTCATGTAAACCTTTTACTATACAATGTATAGCCTAATGTGACATTACTATCTGTTATTTGTATCTTTCTTCTTTGAAATGAATATAACTTGGTCAATTTATTTTTTGCAATATTCCCCAGGGGCAGGTAATCTATATAGACTTAAGAAAACATTATGTTCCAGTCCTCTCCCCTGATAAAAAATCAATGATAAATGGCTCTTTAAGTAATAATGCATAGCATTGAAAAAATACATTAAAATGTTGGTTTGGTATAATAAACAAGCAATTATCATAGTATTGCAAGCAATCCATAAGTCCCCGACCGGTTAGAACCCCAGCAACATTCTGATGGGCCATTGGCCATTCAATTATACCATTGAATGAATGAATGACATCAATGAACTTAAATCTTTTGAGTTCTAAGTTTGTATATATCATAGTAATGTGTTAGTTTCCCTGCCAAGTAAGGAAATTATGTTTATACAACAGATAATCAAAAGGTCCAATTTTCTCAGGATGAATAAGTATAACAAATGTTTCAACTTTTCTCTATTTTAAGTAAATTTGTTGCAAAAATCTTGTCATATTATTATGATGTGGGAGTTTGAAGTAAATCCTAAAAGGAATGAAGAAGTTGGGAGTAAAAAATACCAATTTCTCGAAAAAGTTCAAGGGGGGCATAATTCTGAAAATAGTTTTGCTAGAGTATTGAACCTTCTCACATATGTTGAGCAATAATAAGAAACATACATATGAAGCTTGAAGCAGATACATTAAGAAATAAAGAAGTTATTTAAAAAAACATTTTTTTCATGAAAATTCTAAGTTCAAGGGAGGTAATTCTGATAATATTTGTGCTAGAGTTGTAAACCTTGTCACATATGATGTGGTTGATGACCAGAAATTAATATTTAAAGTTTGAAGTAAATACCTTAAGAAATAAAGAAGTTATAATGAAAAAGCGTAAAAATCGGAACCAGAAATCTTGAAATTCAGTGTATTTGTTGCCATAGCAACCAGAATTTTTAACATGGGAAGTAAAGAAAAAAATGTGCATAATTTCCAGACTGCCATCTACCCATATTTAAAGTTTCATAAAAATATTTTCAGTACTTTTTTATGTTATTACTGGATCCAGTTTATGTGTTAATTTTGCATATTTTCAGTCTATTTGTTGCCATAGCAACCAGAATATTCAGCATAGAAAGAAAAGAAAAAGACGTGCATAATCTCCATACTGCCATCTATCCATATATCAAGTTTCATAAAAATATTTTCAGTACTTTTTGCGTTATCACGGGATCCAGTTTTGTGGACTGACGGACGTTCCAACATTTTGGGTTTAGGGGCTATTTTCTTTGTTATTTTCTTTGTTTTCTTAAGGGCTACTAGCCCATAAACCCTTTGATCACGGAATGAACCTATTGTTCTCTTTTGTTCTCTTTACTGTTATATAGCCTCTAAACCCAAAATGTTTGCTCGGACGGACAGACGAACGGAGGGTTAACCTAAAGTCCCCTCCGGTAAACCGGTAGGGGACTAAAAATCACCACTTGTCTCACAGGGTAATAGTGCATATTAGGAAACCTCAAACTGAAATAACACCCTTGCTTTGCCAAGGACAAACTGGCATTTCACTTATAACACTGAATCAACAATCAAGTCATTATTTAAAATATATCAGCCCTGCACAGGGCAAAACATCTATAGGTATATTGACAAATATTTACTCTTCTGTGTTAATTGTAGGAGTTATTTGATGTATCACTAGCGGAATCTTTAAAGATTTTCAATTTTACTTACAAAAAACTTTGGCAAGAAAAGAACACCAATTTCATATGATCTAATCATGAGTTGTGCCCCTTTCTTCTCCAATGCTCCCCATGCAGCCTTTGATAAATTAGCACTGAAATAAATACCATTGTAGTCATAACATTAAATTAAGTCATTTTATATCAAATCTTAACAAAACCTTCAGTATAGCCAACATATTTGTATAACATATTTTAATAATAAAATTAGATATAGAATATCTAACACATAACATGCAAACTACTGAAAGTTTTAAAGTGCCCAATATGCTGAGATTTATATTTTTGTAAGAGGCTTCCATTTATTGTCAGTATACTTCAGTATACAGTTTGTCATATGATACAACAGTAATACGATAGCTTTATATATAACATTTTATTAGAACTTTCCAATTCAAAAGCATATAGCATGTCCACTCTTTCTTTTTTTGGTCCGGTTTTTCGTGTTGCACTAACGGCCATATGACGAACCTCGGGTGCTCGTCCATGCATTTTTACAGCACAAAGGGGCAACTGAGTAGAACACACCATAGCTTTTTGAAATGATAAAATCTGAGGATGCTTGCACAGCTTGGACCTACAGCCGCGACAGGCAAGTGGTTTGAAGTCAACAACCACTACCACTTTGCCACTAACGCGCCTCTGACATGACCATTTACATAATTGGTAGGATAATGGAAATTACAACGAGGCAAAAAAAAAAACGCTTATCATCTCAATGTATTACACTTACTTTCAAAATAAGTTTGTTATGGTTTTCTGATATAAAGAAGCAATTAAGGAGCCACGTCTAAATATATGGTAAATCAGTTAACTTACCTAGTAACCAGAAACCAGGCTGCTTTTGAGCCATCCTGCATGGGTCTGGCGTATGATTTAATATGTGGCATAGCTCTACTTCTACCTCTACCTTCACTTTTCCATACACTGTAATAATCAAATCAAACTATATTGTAGTACATGTATTTTAAAGCTGCATGCCTCCAGATGTACCAAAATATTACAATTAGCATAGGTATCATACTAATCTCAGAAATTATATCAAATATCATCCTTAACTTTATATCATAAGAACTTTAAATTTAAACATAGATAAACAAAGAGTTTCAAAAACTCAAAGAGTAAAAAAATATTATGCTCTTCAAAAATCAAGAAATGCACATATGTTCACAAATCATATGACACATTTAATAGTCTGTGAAAAATGTACTAAACTTAATACATATTATCACAGATTTTTAACCCCTGAATTAACCATGTAAATTAAAATGTGTCTATAGGACATGGATGGCCACATACTCTACTGTTTTGTTAGTGTACAGACCAGACATTAAGAATGACAGCAGGACATTGTTACAGACAAATATATATGCCCACCTTCCCACTTAGTGGGAACACAAAGAAAGTATGACTTATAAGGCCAGTTTGAACTTCAAGCAGTCCTTAATTGATTAAAGAGACATTACAATGAAGTTGGGAACAATGCAACCAGCAGTATAGAGCCTAGTCAGACTTTGCCATTTGTTTTATCTCTATACTGATTGTAACTTTGAAGTGTTTGAGAAGTTTCAATTTTAGTATGCAAGGACTAAATTATAAAACTTCACACTTACTGGAAGAAGTCATGCAGATATTGTTGTTTCATGGCAGTTTTTGTTGTATATGGTATACTTCCACCAGCTGGGTAACCCTCTAAACTCAGACGTACATTATGACGACTTGGAAATATCTAAATAAAAAGTTACAAAATGTTTGAAAGATAAGATGTTTATTTGTATAATTTTTACAAAACATACATTTGAACCATTTTACAGACAAAGAAACTATATTTGTAATAATTATGACAACTTAGTAACATACATGTATCAGGAGAGCTTTCCTGATGTCATCACCTACAGTAAATTTTTTAACAACCATTAGCTACGAGTATAACAAATTTTGTATTCTAAATCCAAAAGTTTATGCCATACTGTCTGAATATGTTAAAATTGAATGAGTAAAAATAGAATCTCACCAGTTGTAGCCGGGACTGACTCTGGGGTCCAGTTCCTGATCTAGTTGCTGACAGTGACTGCTGCCACTCCCCACATAACCAGTTCTCCTTATTTGGCCCCATTGACCCTATACTTGAGAACTGACCAATCACAGGCCATGTTTTTACAGTTCCCTGTGTAGGACCATGTTCCTGTAGAACTTTTCTAAGTTTCAGATGGCCCCACATGGACTTAGTCTTGTCCCCTACATGTCTACCTGGCACTGAACCAATTATTACAGCCCTGTAAATATGAAAAAAAATCATGTTACACATTATTTTAATAAACTTTGTTGATATGAAAGTCTGTTCCTTACTGGAAAAACTCTCAGATCAACCTCTCAAACCAAAATATCTCAACCGCTATTGCCTTACATTTCTTTTCTTAACTTATTTGTTTGCTCAATTAGTGATTTTTTTTTTAATCATAATATGCACTAATTAAAACCAGGGACACTTTATTTTGAGACAAGATCTAAATGTATCCTATTCATCAATAGCTTGAAAATATTTGGTAACTTTTTGGCCATTTTCTGTATGCACTAGACAATGACATTTGTAACCCTTACTCCAGGATTTTTGACATGACACTAGCTCAAAATTTTTTCCTTTGAAATATATAGCCAAATAAAATCCTTAAATAATGAATACCGAAATTGATACATTACTAGTTATATATTACACAATATTAATTTAACGTTCAGTTCACTGGGACATACCTTGCTGTCGACAGGTCATGTTCAGCTATATGATCTATCCATTCCTTTAACTGATAAGCCTTGTAGGCTTGCATGTAGTCTATCAAATCTCTCTTGAAATGTGTCACACTATCACCTCTATCTTTACTAGCCTCGGATAACTTCGGAAACAATGGACTTATCCACATTCTGTTAATCATACAAAACATGTTTTCACCAATACATTACTGCAAAATCATACAAGTCCATATAATATAAATGTCATGAGATGGAATAATCCGAATTATATACAAATATACAATTGTTATCCTTAACCTTCAATGTTAAGCAATCCTGGCTAATTCTGAACATATTTCTATTGTTTATGCTAAAAGAAAACCATAGATGGCCCTTGGTCACTTAAGTTGATGGATTTAACAGTTTCCAGCATGAAAATAATTATTCGACTTAATTTGACCAAATGACCTGGTTTATTTTAAATGACACATCAACAAGCTAATATGATTTCATTATGATATGATTACCTTTATCAAGAATAAGATCAAGTCTAAGATCAAGAATATTTATCACTTATCATTGAGTTACTACAAAGAAAAACTTGTGAACAAGTACATACCCTTGTGTTTTCTGGTGCCAGTCTTGTTGTATAAGGTTGGAAGTATGAATAACAACCCTTAATCCTTCCTCATACAGTAGTAACATCATCTTTCTGTAGACATAATAAATAAAACAGTATATAATTCACAATATTCCATCTTATCTATGGAATTTACTTGCAGTGTACAGCCAGATGAGCCTTCACATTAGAGCTGACCAGACTCTTTAGTAGTTCTCCATTGGAAATATATAAGGTTGGTGGTTATACCGGAGTGCTCAGGTTTACATGAAATTATGCATGTTACAGCAAGCTGGTATACAGCAAGCTTCCTTTACCAGAAGGTTAGTTGTCATAAAGCACTGCCCAATAAAGTTAATTGGGAGAGTGTTGGACTGTGAGTTGGGCAACTTTGGTTTGATTCCTGAATGTTATAGGTCACTTTTATTGGAATTAACATAAAAGATATCATGACATGTGTTTAAATTTTATAATTAAAATGGTAATAAATTGCTTTAAGTTATAACATTATGTAGAATGTTGAATCAACTCACGTGTGATGTGTCCCATACATCATTTCTAACTTTGCCTGAAAAACATAAGACTTGAAAATAATTACTGTATGAAATTTTTACTGGATAACACTAATACAATTGAGTCTTCAGTGTCGTTATATTTTTTGGTCCTTCGGAGATGACTGATTCCAGCGTGTTGAGAATTGTGTATCGCTTAAGTCAGTGCTAGGAGGCATGAGGGATGATACACTGAATCATTATCTCTCATGTACAGACTCACTCAAACCGAGTCTGCAATTTTCATGTAATTTTGTTATGATTAATGCTTCCAAGGGATCACACTTTATCAAGCATGTTTGTTTTGTTTATGTAACAACAAGGCTACAAGTTACTCAATGTTTCAACCTAAGATCATTATAGGAACAAAAACATCATTTCTTGACATGTGGGCCATCATGGCCCTGTATCACTCATCAACTACAAAAAATAGAACTAAAGAGAGTAACACATTGCCTTGTCACACCTTTATATTGCTATAATCAACTACAGTACTGATTTTTCCCTGCCTTACAATCTGTTTGCAGATTTACCACTTAGCCAGGCCCTGCCTTACAATCTGTGCAGATTTACCACTCAACCAGCCCCTGCCTTACAATCTGTGCAGATTTACCTCTCAACCAGGCCCTACTTTACAATCTGTGCAGATTTAGCACTCAGTCTGGCCCTGTCTTAAAATCTGTGCTGATTTACTACTCAGCCAGGCCCTGCCTTATAATCTGTGCAGATGTACCTCTCAACCAGGCCCTACCTTACAATCTGTGCAGATTTAGCACTCAGTCAGGCCCTGCCTTACAATCTGTGCAGATTTACCTCTCAGCCAGGCCTTACCTTACAATCTGTGCAGATTTACCTCTCAACCAGGCCCTACCTTACAATCTGTGCAGATTTACCTCTCAACCAGGCCCTACCTTACAATCTGTGCAGATTAACCTCTCAGACAGGCCCTGCCTTTCAATATATGCAGATTTACCAACCTCAAGAACTGTTTGTGGCTTACACTTTAATTATGATGAAATCCTACAGTTAATAAACTTTACAAACAATATCTAAATTAGTCAATTTGCCTGCAGACTGTGTATTGCACAGTTTTTGAAATTGAAAAGGAGGTCAAATTTTAACCCAAAACTAAGTAGTATTTACTCTGTATGTACATGTCTATGTAATGAGGATTGATAATAGGTTGACATAAACTCAGTAATTTTATGAAATTAAAAGGACATACGCATTTGGTTACTTTGTACAAATCAAGTAATTGAATATGCCTAAAAAAAATCTAACCAAATGCTAAATGTCACTTCAAATTCTTTACTTTTGTAAAGGAGGACTGTTCCTTAAAAAATGAGTAAGTAAATATACTTTTTTTTAAGTTTATTTTTGACTTATGTAAAAATTAGTCTAAAGTAAATTTCAAATCAATTCTTTATGTGTAACAAAAAATGTACTTTAAAAAAAGTTTAATTGTAATTTTTCATCTAGCATAACAGGAGAGATAATATTTTGTGTGTAAAAAAGATTTAAAAGATATGGAAATTTTGCCAAGAGTAAATTCCTTGTGTTGTGTATTGATTTAAATGATTGAACGCTCTATTACTAATGTCAAGATGATACGATTTTCATTATTAAAAACCAATAATGTCACACTTACACGATTTGGAATAGTTTCAAAATGGCAACGATATCTTCGTAAAATTTCAAAAGATTTTAAAAGTCCTATCAATTGCTATATATCTTTATTCAACGTTGAAATTACCTGTTAAATGCCCTAATGAAAACAGGATTGAAACTAAAATAAATATTTTCTTTTAAATCAAAGAAAACATATAAATAGCAAGTTAAACATAACACTGGATATATCAAGTATTGAAATTATACATTTATTGTGTTTCAATCAAGGTTTACAAAAAATGGAATAAATGTAGTTTACTGACTAAGGATAATTTGTGTACAGTTAAATATATTTTAATTAAAAATCTTACATGTGAATCAAGATATAACAGATTATGGAGTAAATTTCAGTGAAAAAAGACTTAAAACTATGTAAACCATGTATAGTAATTATCAAAAACTATCACATTTACACTTTAAACATCTTTAGCAGTATTCATCAAGGAGATCAGATATGGCTTTTAGTGTTCCAACACCTGTCCCAACAAAAGGTGTACGGAGATACGTGCCTGCAAGTTACAGAGACTACACCGCAGTAAAAGAGAAATTCAAACCAAGCACTGAGCTGTTCTGCTCCAGGTGTATCAAAAACAGTCTAATAACTGATGCTTATGGCTTCTGTAAAGTGTGTAAAGATTTTTTATGTAGCAACTGTGTCAAAAAACATGAGAGTACATTACTGACATTAAACCATGGTGTTATTGTAGGTAATGAAATGATGGAAAGATATCAACACGCCATGAGGAAAGACAAAAAACAAGGGAGAAGTATGAGCCGGAATTATCTTGATATGATAGGCAATGGTAGTGCTTCGTTCGAGTATGACGGTCCGAAGACTGACAGGCTTGATACCAGGGGGGACAGTCCTGATGACAGAGATGTCGACCTAATTAAAGAAGCTAAGGTGAGACTGGGAACTGATGTCATGAAATGTTTTATCTGTGCATGTGTTGTATACAATAATGGGAAAGTAGTTCTGGCTGATGCAAACAACAAATGTTTAAAACTGTTTAACAAACATTTTGACAACATAACAATATTCAATTTGAAGAAGGAACCATGGGATATGTGCAAGGCTATAAACATAGATCAAGATTTATATGTGACAGAAAACAGAGTTCGAGGTATCCACCAATTTAAAGTAGGGAGAGACATACAGTATGTATTAACTGTAAAGGTTGATGGAGAGTGCTTTGGCATTACAAGCTGGAAAGGTGGTGTGGCTGTCAGTGTTAAAAATGAAGGCATATTTTCTATAAAGCTACTTGATCAGTTTGGAAACACTCACAGAAACATTAGAGATGGTTTTGAAGGAGAACTACGACTGACCTCACCATGGTACCTCTCATCCATTAAGAAGGGACAGGTTCTACTGATATCTGATGCAGGGTCTGGTACAGTTTCAGGCATAGATGTAGATGGGGGTATAAGTTTCCGCCATAAAGATACCAAGCAGCTTCGAGATCCAAGAAATATAACCTCAGATGAAGATGATAATATATATGTTGTTGAATACGAGACTGACACGGTTCACCTCCTGTCACCAAGTGGCACTGACAAAGGTGTGATTCTATGCAGTAAAGATGGACTTAATAATCCATGTGGAATGAGCTATCTAGAGAGGAAGATATACATTCAAGCTAAAATGGACAGTAACTATCTACAGGTCTATGACTTGAAGTAAAAACTGACTTAAACTGGTAATGTCAGTTAAAGGAGTTATGTCAGATATTACAAGATACATCAATATTGCAAGGATCATTTTCATATATTCAGAAGGAGAATCTATTTTACATAATAAAATTATTAATATGTATATCAATTTTATTCAATTATAACCACAATTTTTTTCACTTTAAGTCTAATGATATTTACAAGTCGATCCCTATAAATTGTCTTTCAAGACAAAATTTCACTTAATGAAGAACACTTTACCTCAAACATTTTTGACAGGTACATGTACATTTATTTCAGGTACCGATTTGTTTTCAGGCACTACAATCATATCCATTTTCCCTTTAAACGTAACAATTTCTCGGATCTTTTTGGTGAAGGATAAGCATAAGCCATTTTTGTTATCTGTTATTGTTTTCACCCGCCTTTTATTCATAAGTATTAAATTAAATATGTACACATCAGGACAAACTTGATACTGCATACAGCTAATAATAAAAATTTACTGATACTACTTACATATTTGATAAAGTTTCTGAAATGAGCTAATTTAACAAATTTTATAAGCAACAGAAATTATTTATTGTACATACTCTATTGATAATCAATAAACCATGATAGTATTAGCATTGTTTGTTTAACATACATCAAAATGTTAGTCAGTGTTATTACAAATGGATCCAAATTACATAAATAGCTGTTTTTAAAAATACAAGACCAGACAGATATGTTATGTTGGATTGCTGCAATTGTCAAATTATCAACAAGTGTAATTAAGAGCAAGTTATGCTGTCTATATTTCCAAAATAAAATAATCAAATGAGCCTAAGATCACAAAAATATGCCTAAGACCACAGTTAATGTACATAAGACCACTATAAAGTCATGTGCATAAGACCACAGTAAATGTGCAATACGACCACAATTAATGTCCATAAGATCACATTAAATGTGCCTAAGACCACAGTAAATGTGTCTAAGACCACAGTAAATGTACTTAAGACAATAAATGTGCCTAAGACCACAGTAGATGTGTTGAAAGAAACAGTAAATGTGTCTAAAATCACATTAAATTAGCCTAAGACTACAGTAAATGTGCCTTAGACCACAGTAAATGCACCTAACACCACAGTAAATGTGTCTAACACCACAGTAAATGTGCCTAAGACCACATTAAGGTACCTAACACCACAGTAAATGTGTTTTAGACCACAATAAATGTGCCTATGACCACAGTTAATGTGCCTAATACCACAGTAAATCAAAGTATTAGTACAATGAACAAATAAAATACAGTTTACACCCCTTATAATGAACTCAATGGGACGTTTAAATATTGTTTGTTATATCCGAAGTTCGCTAGAAACGAAGTAGGACAACTTGCTGACTTGTTTGGGTGGGTAAATTTGCCATGCAAAAGGCACACCTGTCACTGGGTACCAGTATAATCAGTATTTTACGGCAGCGGTAATTTAATGCAGGTTATTTTATTGAACAATATATTATGTACAAGATACATGTAATAGACATGTAGTACTTGTCTACAAAATGCTTACCATTTGTATTCTTTTAATATTTGTTTGTTATTGTTAGGTTAATATTGCAAACAAAAAATTGGTTAATTAGTAATTATCGGGTATTTACAGCAATTTATCAACTGAGGGTGCAAAATACAATTTTTCCGTAACAAGTAGGAAATTATGTTCTGAGAACTTTTTATCAATATCTTTATTTTTACCTGTGCAATCACTTGATTGAATAATTATCTAATAGCGGTATTCATGTACTGATCTTAATCGAGAGATGCGGATATTTCAATTATAATACTATGTTTTAACCAAAGGAATTTACATGTTTTTGGTGGTTTGAGACTTGAAAAATGGTTCGCTATAGCCGAAAATTCGTTTTAAGCGAGTACGTATTAAGCGATGTGATTTTATATAAAACAAGAAGCGCCGCAATGCGACGAAAACTAGGTTTTCAACGACCAAGTTTTGATGTGACAGCAATCAATAGGTCAAAGTGCACTGAAGTTATTGAGTACAAGCTGAAAATTCTATTGTAAGCAAATGACCTTGAACTTGCTCCCAGATATCTAAGTGGCAATCCAAAGCTGCCACTCAGCAAATTTGGTGTCAAAAGGTCAAAGCAAACTCAAGTAATAACATGAAAACTAAATACATTAACCTTGATCACAGACACCTGGGTAGCAATCCCAAGCTGCCTCTTGATATAAGCTACCCATTCATCAAGTTTGGTGTCAATAGGCCAAAGCAAACTCAAGTTATTGAGCAGAAACTGAATTGCTATTTTTAGTAACAGTGACCTTGACCTTGATCACAGACACCTGGATAGCAATCCCAAGCTGCCTCTTGATAAAAGCTATTCATACACCAAGTTTGGTGTCAATAGGCCAAAGCAAACTCAAGTTATTAAGCAGAAACTGAATTTCTATTTTTAGTAACAGTGACCTTGACCTTGATCACAGACATCTGGGTAGCAATCCCAAGCTACCCCTTGATATAAGCTATCCATACACCAAGTTTGGTGTCAATAGGCCAAAGCAAACTCAAGTTATTGAGCAGAAACTGAATTTCTATTTTTAGTAACAGTGACCTTGACCTTGATCACAGACATCTGGGTAGCAATCCCAAGCTTCGTCTTGATATAAGCTATCCATACACCAAGTTTGGTGTCAATAGGTCAAAGCAAACTCAAGTATTGAGCAGAAACTGAATTTCTATTTTTAGTAACAGTGACCTTGACCTTGATAACAGACATCTGGGTAGCAATCCCAAGCTGCATCTTGATATAAGCTATCCATACACCAAGTTTGGTGTCAATAGGCCAAAGCAAACAAAAGTTATTGAGCGGAAACTGAATTTCTATTTTTAGTAACAGTGACCTTGACCTTGATCACAGACACCTGGGTAGCAATCCCAAGCTGCCTCTTGATATAAGCTACCTACACACCAAGTTTGGTGTCAATAGGCCAAAGCAAACTCAAGTTATTGAGCGGAAACCAAAAGTTGACGCCTGCCCGCCGCCCGCCTGCCCGCCCGCCTGCCGACTTCGGCATTACAATAACCCGGTTTTCATTGAAAATCTGGTTAATAAAAAAGGAATCGGCCGGGGATGTCAGATTTAGTTTGCTATTAACAATAATATGTTATAAGAGAGTTTGTTATAAGTGGAGTTGACTGTATACTAGACAGAACATTCAACAATTCTTTACCCAATAAAAATACATGTACATGTATGAGAAAATGTAAACATCCACAGGAATATTTTGTCTATTTTGCTAAGAACCTCATTATAATATCAATAATCTGTCTAGCATATTGCATTTGCTTGATAATTCAAAAAGCTATATAAATGTCCAATGAAGGGGGGGGGGGCACTTGCTCCCCCCCACCCCCACCGGGAAGTGCAAAAGGGTGGATATTTGCCACCTACTTTGGAAATTGCTAAACATAATATTATATCAAATGCACCCTTCAGCTTATGATCTAAGACATCAAGTGACTTAGTTTGGATCATTGGATCATAGTGTTTTTCTTTCATGAATCTTAGAAAAAAAAGATACAAATAAGTGTGCACTTTACAGAGCTAGTGCTTCATGTTTAATATTGTATTACTTAAAGCTTTTAGCACTAGAAAATAATTACATGTATATTGAAAATATTGTTTTGCAAATAAAATTATACAAGAGCTATAGTAAGGAAAATTTAAGAGTTCAAATTTTGATCAATATAACACCAGCAGTTTCAGACAAGATTTCCTTCAACAATGATTTATTAAGAACTGCATAACCTGCTTAGTATGTTGTACATTCTTTAAAAAATTAAATAAAAGTTCAAGTGTAAATGATTACACAATGATAGTAAAACTAACTTACCTGACAGAATCTTATATTAGTGTAGGATATAGCCTGTGCTTGGAGGGCAGTCATGCTCGAACCCTGCTCTCCATGGACAATCAATAACGGTTTTGATCTGAAAGTTTAAGATAGTATTTATAAAGCTATGCTTTCAGATATTATTTTTGGTTTTGATGGAAGTAAAAACATGATATAACATGATGTAACTTCCCTTGCATGCATTATTTTTGGCACTGGTGGGCACTTTTTTCTGCTCTATGAATGTTAACCCAATAAGTTAGGTCTATGACACAGTAACCATACAGATCTGGGACAGCCTGCATGTTGATTCAGTCTAACCAAACTTTATAATGTCCACTGGTAAAATTGTTGTACATGAGTACTATAATTTGTTAAATTATATATGAACTATTCTAATATTGCAAGCAAGGTAAGTTTACCCCACAGGTCTCATAGTGAACTTTTACAAAAGGAAATAATAAGGACAAAACCATATGCATCAAATTTCACCAAGATTCAGCTAAGATGTAGTACTCTCAAAAATATAGGCTTTAGTTTGATCATATCTAATATTTTTTGTTTAGTAAATTAATCAAACATGTAATAAAGACTTTTATACTACTACACATTTACCTGAATTTCTGTGGGTACTGCTTCATAAGCCACTGTATATCAAACATGAAATTGAACTAGAAAAATAAATAATAAACTGTCTTTTATCCTGCAAATTTACATCTATAATATATTGTAAAATCCCTACTTTTTATCTAGGTTTTACTGTGCACAAGCTAGACTATACAATACTGTATATAAATGTTTACATTTTTTTAATTGAAATTTCTAACATCAGACATTATTATATTATCATATTATAACCCTGATGAAGACTCGTGAGAGTCGAAACGTCGGTTATCATCATTAAATAAACCTAAAAACTTATCCTGTGTTGATTGTTTGTTCCACTTTTATTGTTTTTCTTGTATTATAATAATCAGTTTGAAATTTAAAGCCTTGAAGGTCCATAGCACTTGTACAGCAGAATATTGTATCATTTTTTTAAATTACTATCAATCAACAAGATTACCTGGCATGAAGCCTTCAGATTGCCCATGTCTTCACTTAAAATATCTAAAACAAAACAATATCTTACATAACAATTAGCAAATATGAAACATAGGTACATAAGTGAGTTTAGGCAATATAAACATGGTGTATATATATATATATTTATAACACATACTGATTATTTTCCCTATATTTTACTGCCAAAGAGAGGCTGTTTCCAGTTGCCCAACATGATAGCTAAATTTTCCCCTAAAATGGAACTGTGACACATAGGAAATAAAAATATGGCTAATATGTGGCACACAGGAAATAAATAGATATGGTTAAAAGGAAATATAGGTATGTCAGTAATAGGAAATATTATAAATCATGTCACATAGGTTATATTGATATGTCACATAGGTTATATTGATATGTCACATTCATTGCTTAGTACTGGTTGGTTCAAGGAACGGATTCGAGAGTGTTTCAATAAGCTTATAGCTTCCAACACAATCAAACTAAAATAAATTTGCATAAACTAAAAAACATAGGTTATATTGATATGTCACATAGGTAATAAAGAATAGAAAATGTAGTTATATTTTCTTGCACACAAAAACTATTGTAATATTTAGTCTATTAGCAAGGCCGTCAGGCGTTACTTGGTTTTAGTCACCAAATAATTCTCTTTGCAGCCGTACTAGTCATCACCTTTCATAAACATGTCACAAGTTTTTTTCCACAGTTTTTATCAGTATAGCACATTCAGTCAGAACTGCAACACTCTAACCTGAAACACCTATCTGCCTGTAAAATTTTTATTTCTTACCCTGTGATTTATTTTAAAATGACTGACAACATATTTAGCACAATTAATGATAACAGTCATGGTGAAAATGTTTGAAAACAACTTCCCATTTTAGTGGTGTGATATCCATGATGTCAAACATAAATACTAGACAAGAATGTGTGACATGTTTGAAAACAATAGATAATAATCCTATGAAAAGAGTGTAAAATCAACGTCTATCTTCATACATAACCTTAAACAATGTTGATTTCAATGTACAGTACATTGTGATACAAGTAAGTGTTGGAGCACCATACTTAATACCGTATTCTGGTATATATTGGACAAGTCGCTTAAATGCTAAAAGCTCGTCTTTACATCCGCCGAGATGCATTTTAGAATGTCCATAAAGTTGTACTTGTACATTATTATTTCTAATTATAATTTCCTTATTGCAATTTCTTGGGTACATATGATCAAAAAATAATAAGCAGTTTCTTGGGTGCATATGATCAAAATATATCATTCAATAGGAAGATGACAATTATATATCAAGCTTTAAATAAGGAACACATATACTCTGAATCTAACAACATTAAACATATATTTTTGGTTTAAAAAATTGCTATATACCTTTTATGTCCATTGTATATGTAGAATTATACTTGTCAGCAATACCAGCAACCTTTGTGAGAAAGAAATTATATGGCTGTGCAATCTTTAATTTTCCTCTTAGAGTTGAAGGATTCTGACATGGCGACCTTGACCTTCTCTTGACTTGACAATCTGAGGTTGGGGAATGCGTTTTCACCTTGGAGGTAGATGGCATTTCTGATGAACCTTTCAATAATGATAAACTTGATTCTGACTTGACCTTTGACCTTGTAGGGGACCTTGATCTGTCATCTGCTGATGTTTCTACCTTGACCTTTGAACTATAAGGTGACTTTGGTTTGATCTTTGAAGACAATGGTGATTCCAGTTTAATTTTTTTAGAAGCTGGGGTGCTAGTTTCATCTGAAAATATAGAATGTTAGTATTGCAATCATAATTCTCAGCACTTACTAAAACTGTTAAAATATGAAAATTAATTATAAAAAAGTTCTTCTCTGAGACTTTTTATAACACTTCATTTTGTTTTAGTTTTATCTCTATTTTCATTTTGAATTATACAATATTGCATGTTGCATTATTGTACATTAACACTTTTACCTGCTTTTGGCATTATAACATAAGGTAAAAGTAAACAATGGCTAATTAAACAGTTATTTTGATGATAAAAGAAAACTGCACATGTGAAAAGTCAGTAACATTACAGTCTTAGGTTATACGCAGGCCTTCCAAATTCCATGTATATTTACGGTCACCACAGTCAGAGTATTTTCATTGCATTTTTATGTTTGTTGTATTGTGTTGTATTTTGGGATGGAGGCTTAATATGTTATTATAGTAAACTTTATTATTATTATTTATATATTTTCTCTCCTTTTTTATTTTACACTCTTTTTTTTAATAAAATTTATAAATATATAAACTAGCCTAAAGGGACAATCTCTAAAATAGTCCATAGATTTTACACTGTTACTAAGAATAAATGTCGGAAAAAAAGGACAGATGAATAATGTGTGGAATAGTATAACACTTTACTTAACAGGTTGTAACACAACATGATTCCTACTATCAAATCATGTGTCACATTCCTGTTCATTTTAATAACTATATAACAGCTAGTGTAAATACAAGTGTGAAAACATAGCATTGTGTTTATTCTGAATTCTTTCACAGCTCACAACTTTCATTACCAAAATATACAGGCATGCTACAAAACTAATACAACATTATTTCACAATAAAACATGAAACTGGTTAAACTGACAATTAAAGTGACATTATGCCCATCCTAAGGGTATACAGTGAGTGAACAGGTGAAAGTCAAAACAAGTTTTCATTTTGTCATAATTCCTTTGAATTTAATAAACTACTTAGCGTAAACAATATATAAATAACACATGGGTTTGTGGGTAACAGTAAAAATATCATCCCAAGGAAAATATTTTTACGAGGGATGATATTTTTACTGTTACACACAAACCCACGTGTTATTTATTTTATTACCCCAAACAAAAATACTGTGATGATCTGAAATGGTTAACTAAATCTAACTGTAACAAAAATAAACCAAGATTAACAATAACTAAACTGTCCATACCTTTTTAGTTTTAAGTGTATTTTAGGCCTACTTGAGAAGTTTTCGTTTTCTTTTATTCTTTAAGCAAGTGATGATATCTACAAATCATAAACATACAATAAGCTAGGTTTTATTTAGAAAACAAAACACTAACCCATTTACACGGTTATGATCTGTGAAATCTGATCCTTCTGTTTCCAGAATATTCTTAGCATGGTTTTTGACAAAATAACGATGATATCCTATGTCTGTCCACCATATCTGTAACGTTTCACTGATTAAAATTGTTAAATAATCCTTTGTTGCATGCTTAAATCGTCTGAATGTTCCAGTTTGACACATAATTATTTACATTGCAATTACTTCCGTTGAAAACGGATGTTCACTTTTTGAATATTCAACAAAAAGATATTTTATATGCGTAAAGCACACCAGGGTGCGAACAACTAAATTTTATGAGTGTCATAGTTACTCCAGAGAAGAAATTGATGTCCTATCGGGGTCTAACGTCGAAAATAAGAATGAATCGAGAAAAAATGGCGGCCATTTTATTTAGAAAATAGACCACGTGACCAGATTTTATACTGTTAAAAAATACTGTTACCTATGTAACAGTACAAAATTCTTAGTCACGTGGTACACTTGCATTAACAGTAAAAATAACTCCCAGAGGCCTATGGGAAATTAGCGTTACGAAAAAAGTGAGGGGTAATAATATATAATGCACGGATCAAAATGAACTTTCTGTAAATTTTCATTAGAATTTACCTGTAAAGATCAGTTTATAAAAAGAGTGGGGCAGTCTTTTTATATTTTAGGCAGATTTAATTTTTATCCTACACATGTCAAAAAAATATCAACTGTTGGTCAAACACCATTGTACCGAGTCATTCTTTTAAAATTTAAAGTCAATTTAGCTCAACTTGACTATGAAAATATGAGCATAGTGTCACTTTAAAAAAAAAATCTTGATGTAACATACTTAAACATTGACTTCAATGTAGAAAATAATTTTATTATATTACAGTAAAATATCTTTATTGACTTTTAAATACTTTTCTACAAAAGAATACATTTATAAATTGGGTCAAATATAAAGATACTCAGGCAAGTGCATTTCCCTAAGATTTAATTTATAATTGACCCTATAAAATGGTAATATTTATACTGTATATTATTAAAGCAACCTATTTCCTCACCACTTATTGAGTTCCCCCAGATCACTATATCATATGAGCCGTGTCACGACAAAACCAACAGTGCGTTTGCTACCAGCATGGATCCAGACCAGCCTGCGCATACGCGCAGTCTGATCAGGATCCATGCTGTTCGCTATCAGTTTCTGTACTTGTTATAGGGTTTGTAAGCTAACAGCATGGATCCTGATCAGACTGCACGGATGCGCAGGCTGGTCTGGATCCATGCTGGTCGCAAACCCATTATGTTGGTTTTGTCATGACGCGGCTCATATATTATTGAAGTTACACCCAGCACAACAAGGTACAAGTCATCTCCAGTATAAGACACATGAATTATTCCAAAATTTTGTTTCCCATACTGTAAGGTAAAAGTTCCATATCGGTTGCAATTTCTAACAATTTTCACTTTTATTTCTTAGAGAAAAAAAAAAGGGGCAGTCAAGATAATTGAATGCTTAAGCCATTCTTCTCCATAATATTAACCAATGATATACACACAACATTTTCATTTCATACATAATAATAATTATATATAGCTCCCATTCTAGCAAAATACTCAAATTTAGACAATTTGTTACACATTTTCAAAATTAAGTTGATGGTAACCCAAAGATATGGGGAAAAAAATGCCTAATTACCTACCTTTTGGATGACTGTATTCTTCAAAATGAGATGGATTTTTGCGATAGCATTTTGCTCCATATTGGCATGGTACTTTTTTCTTTATAGAATTTGTATTGTTATTCAAAATCTCTGTCACAGCTTTACGTAACTGCTGTGGTACAGGTGATCTTGAATGCTTCCTCTTAACACTTGATGATGAATATTCATATTTCTCCTTAACTTCAGATTTCTTTGACAAGGTAGAGACATCTTTTGATCCATCATTACTGCTAGAAATAGTCTCCTGTTTAAGTAAGGGTTGACTATAGTCTTTTTTGTGAGGCTTTTGCAAAAAATGGTTCTTTTCTAAATATTCTGACCTTTTTACTGTTTTTGACTTTTCTTTAATGCTATTTAAAGCAAAGTCTTCATCAATTTCAGTTTTCGTAGAAACCTTTGATTTGTTCCTGTGAGCTTTTTCTTTCATTGCATTAAGTATCTTCTTATTTTTCTCATATTCACTATCTGAGTCACTTTCTGTCATGTTTAAAAAATCGTTCATAAACTGTTTTCTCTCTGACTGTACATGTTCTACAGTACTGGATTGTGTACTTTCTCTTTGAAGCTTTTCTTGTGTTTTATGGGACACCATCTTATCATAACCATTTGAATTTTTATTATTTGTATGTTTGTTACCGTCCTTTAAAGGGGTGACATGCTGATCTCCCTTTGTTTTACCTTTAGATGAATGTAATATTTTAGTTTCTGTATCAGAGTCACTGTCGGATATATCATGTGCACTACTATCATGTTTCTTCACAGCTCCAGTTTTAGATGTTGTCTCCATTTTTCTAATAAAACTCACTGCAAAAGAAAAAAAATTGGTAAGAATTTTTTTCATGTCTTAAAAATCATACATGTTTACAGATCTGCCTTTTCCCCTTTATGTGGTGGTGGTATAAAATGACTGGACTTGCTTTTTACACAAAAAAAACCAAAAAAAAAAACTCAGAAAAACTTACTTTGAACAGATTTAGTTGTTTATGAAATATTTTTTTCGTATTTATTTTGTACTATGCACAAATTCATTTTAATTGTACTAGGAATTGTACTTGTACAGCAGAAAGTGGATTCAAACAGTTTCTTTAAATGTTTAGAAATAAGGCTGTACAATGCCAAGTTCTGACAAGTTATCACATTAGTCATATATTTTCATTAAATTCTATTGTTGGGTTTAAAGACATTATGACACTATACAGTATGTGGCCTTCTTGTAAATTATTCTATATAATACAACTTGTGTGACTCTGTAATCATTTAAAAATGGTGTTATCTATAACTTCGCACCTTAGTTACTACTTTTTTATATCTTCAAATTCTTCAAAAATGTTGAACAGTTACAAGTACACCCCTTATACAAAATTCATTTGCCAAATAGCATTTATAATCTTTTAATAAATCCTCAAAATCTATCAACTGGAACGTCCAGTAAATATTTGAAGAAAAGTGTTTAATAAAGAGAACCATGATGGTCGTACATGACACTAACTAAAACAAGTGCTGTTAGAGAAGCAGCATGCTCCACTGTTTTGTGCTGAATAGTAAATTGCACTTGGATATAATGATCCATTTTATGTTTTGCTATAACCAGTGACCTTGACCTTTGATCTCATGGGTGTGACAGATGGGACTCATTAAGGTGCATCCACCTATTAAGTCTGAATATCTTTGTTAGTATTGAAATTTACCCCCCCCCCCCACACACACACACCAAAAAACAAAACAAATAACAACTAACTAAAAAGCACCAATAGGCCTGTACACCTAACCTTGATTATCAAACAAATCTGGTGAGTAGCATCTGTTACTCTCATCTTCATCAGGTGGAAGAGTCTCATCAGAATCTGGACCAACTGTTTCATCAGAATCGGACATTATTATACTGAATGAAACATTATAAAATTATCAATCAAACAATGAAAAAAGAGAGATGAATTTGATAATATTCTAATATTTTACATCAAATGTCCTAAAGACAAATCTAAGATCATAAGGTAATTAACCATCTACATAAGTAATCACACAAGCTCAAGCAATTAATGGTGAAGAAAATGCAAAATATCCTGTCAATTTCTGTCACGTGTACTTATAACATCCTACTATAAACTTACTCGCAAGTAAGAACTTGAACATGACTGTCAGAAAATAGGAACCTGCTGTGATGTGAGAGAATAGCCCATTGACTGGCAGTAAGTAATTCTATTCTGGTCTCTTCACGTTAAAAAGGTAAAGGTGTATTAAGCCAAATTTAATCAAGAGCAACGCAAAGGTGGGGCAAAATACTTCTGAATGTAAATTTGTACAGAAACATAGTATAAATCCACAAAAAGATAAGATGTGTTTTCCTATACCTTGATCTAGCTTAAAGCAAGTGACTTCTCGGGCAGGACCAATTTTGATCTGGGGGTCATGATTAACATAACTTTTGTAGAAATCTACACATAATGACATTTGTTACATGCCAAATATCTGACCTCTTTGCTTTGTAGTTTCACACAATAAGACTTAAATGTGTTTTCCTATAATCAAGTCAGTGACCACGGGGTGAGCCAATTTTGACCTCAGGGGCATTATTAATATCAATTCTGCTGCCGTTTACAATGTCATATACATTGCACATATTGAATATCTTAGCCCTTGGTATTAGTTAGACTAAGCTTTTGGCATTGTAATTTCACAACAAGACTTAATTGTCTTTTCTCATACAAGACTATTTCAATTAAATGATCCAAGTGTGGGGTCAACATTTACCAAAAGGGCATTATTTATACCAGTTTTGCAGAAGCCAACAAGCTAGGTAAGATACATGTCAAATACACTCTAGACTAGCATTGCAGTTGCACCAAAATAAGTGTAATCCTACATAAAAATTTATTAACTGAGTGACCCCCTGGGGTGGGGCAATATCAAACCAAGGGGTCTATCTATTACAACACAACAAAATCCCGTAACATCTAATAGCCTGGGGTTCTATGATATCACGGTTCTTAACATTTATTGGAAAATATTCAAATATAAATATCATACATGAATGAGATTTTCCTTCTATTTAATTAGTGAACCTTTTCCAAAACTGTTTGTCAAAAAATTATTTCTAAAGATCCAATTAAAATGACATTTTTTAAACTATTTCCAAAGTCTGCCATTTTGGGTAATTTTAGAAGAGGTTACTATGGTAATGCAATTTAATCCATCAAAATGCATGGTTATCCAAATCACAAAACGAAAAACAGTCAGTCCAACACTATACCTCTTACATAACACCACATTTATAGAAACAGTTCCATCTGCAAAATACCTTGGCATTACAATATCAAATGATCTAACATGGAACAAACACATAAACAACATCACAACAGGCGAATCAAACACGTTTTCTACGTCAAAACATCAAAGTTCACTCAGAAAGGTTAAAGTCAACCGCATACAAGACACTTTTCAGGCCCCAGCTCGAGTACAGCTCCATGGTCTGGTCCCCATACACAGGAACTCTCATTGACCAGATAGAGTCCGTCCAGAGAAGGGCTGCTAGGTGCGGGAGGTTGCACGGTTGATGTCGACCTAGTAAAAGTACGATGTTCCATCCGAAATATTGGTTTGTTATTCAAAAACGGTTTAAGTGGGAACAATAATGTTATTGTCAACGTCAAGTGATGTCATTTTGCGGAAATTGATATATAACTTAATATGATTTACGTAAAAATGACTTTTGCAATTTTGACTTATACTGGACTAGTGGCATTCTGACGATTTGGCGAGTTCAACCCCTTGTCTATATATTACATATAAACTATATTTTTTTTTCTAGAATTACTTTTTTACACTATCCCAACACTGTGCCGGGTCCTTATGGCGAGTATATTTTTATGGAAACATATGCCACAACTGGAATAGCGTTACTGGACAGTCAACACAACAATATCCTTAAGCAAAGTAATGAAATACATGTAAACTGTTAGATGAATTAGTTCAAATAAAAAGGATAACACTATAATATCTGTTATTTAGATTTAAAAAAGAATCAAATTCACTCCATACAAACGAATAGTGCTGAAACGGCGAATTTTTGTAAAAAGGGAAACAACTGCGTAAATGATAAAACTATCCAAACACGAAAGAAAATAACCCGGTAACCGTTATATTCCGTGTTATGTACAGCATCATTTTAGAAATTTTATAACGATTTCGCCCTATTTTTCATGTATTTAATCCATCACATCTAAGGCTAGGTAAGATTCTGGACAGTATACCTGGTACAGGAATTTGATGGCTATAATTAACTTTCAACAACAATACTGTAACGTTTTAAGGTACACCACGGATTTATATTACATATAATATTGTAATATAAATCCGTGGGCACACAAACCCTATCGGTAAAAATCTAGCTTAAATTACCACAATGGCAAAAGTGGTTAAATTTATGTTTTTATATACGGGAAACATTTTTTTATATTATTTAACATTTTTGCATATTATCATTATTATTAGTATTATGACGTTTTACTAACGTTTTTACATTACTTTCCCCTCCGAGAAGTCTCGTTTGGAAAATTTTTGGGTACAGCAACTTTAGTTCAGCATTTGTTTACATTCCCCCAAACAGGCCACCAAATGTAACGTTTTAAGCCACGCAAACCCTAGCTTTTCACCGACAGGGTTTGTGTGCCTTTAAACGTTACAATACTATCCAACTAAATTTAGCACACAAAAATTATACAATATAGCACTTGGACTTTTTTCTGCAGATTTATTGTGTAATCACAATAAAATAATCCAAATAACAACTTGGGTATATGCTGGTGCATAGCACTTCATGACACCATCCACCCAGAAATAAAGTCGTGCAAAGATACACAAAAGCAACCTTTAAAGTACTTAGAAATGACACTTCATGTAAACAATTACAAAAATATGCTTAAAATATAAACAGTCTCACAAGGAATGACTTGAAATGGGCTACTTCAAGATTTAAAAGAACTACTCTCTAGAATAAGTTTAATTCCGTACGGAGGGGAAACCATAACTACATGTATATAAAATCTACGTCTAGAATCCTAGTTCTACGCATTAATTATGATTGACAACTTTGACAATCTATGTCATTTATAAACTTGAACAAGTCCACATTACAATTGGCTGCAAGATATATATCCACCAGTAGTTATATAAGGTTACTATCAACATAAATGAGTACAATTCTGAATTATATACGCATTACACAACTATTAAACCTATATTGGACAGAACGCCATCAGTATTATATCTGACACTACAATCACTTCTTTTTTAAACTCCGCACTTTTTTACCATTTTCGCAGAAATGTTGCTTCGATTACAATATTGATTAGATATGGATATTTTTAACTTAAGATAGTAATGATTGTGCACTTTAATTGTTGAATATCCACGAGTCAGCCGCAAAATTAACAAGTCAAAAGACCGTACATTCTTTAAAAAAATGAAACCAACACCGCCACTAACAACAATAAGAGCTGTTACTGAAAAAGTGACTTATATGCCCCCGAAAGGAAGCTTTGACATTGTGTAAAAAGATTCAAGTGGAAAATCAAGATATTATGCACAACTAGACTATGTGACAAACAATTCTGTGGATTTTCACTGAAATTCCCCATTGGTTTTGGTGATGAAGCGCGGACAAGCTTAATTTATTCGAAAATTGACCATTAAGATGCCATAACTGTGCAAAAAAATCAAGCGGAAAATCAAGATATAATGCACAACTAGGCATGGTGACAAACAATTTTATGGTTTCACTGAAATTCCCCATTGGTTTTGGTGATGAAGGCCGGACAAGCTTATTTTATTCGAAAATTGACCATTAAGGGGCTATAATTGTGCAAAAAATATTCAAGCGGAAAATCAAGAAAGTATGCACACCTAGGCATGATGACAAACACTTAAGTGAAGTTTCACTGAAATCCCCAGCGGTTTTTTGGTGATGAAGCGCGAACAAGCTTATTTTATTCGAAAATTGGCCATTAAGGGGACCATAACTGTGCTCAAAATTGAAGCGGAAAGTCAAGATACTATGCACAACTATACTATGTTACTATGCATGGTGACAAACAATTCTATGAATTTTCACTGAAATCCCCCATCGGTTTTGTAGATGAAGCGAGGACAAGATTATCGGACAGACGGCGGATGGACGAACAGTGTGATTACTATATGTCGCCCTACGTACGGGGGCCTAGCGTAACAAAAACAGGTCAGTTAATCGCATCTAATGAATTCATGATATTTGTTTTATAATACTTGGGATCTTAAATGTCACATTATATCTCGGATAAAACATAAAATCTCTCATCCATCGTTTTAGAAGTTGCCCGATTTTCCGTCGAACATGAACCTCTGCAAGAATGGGATGAAATATTCTCCTATCTCCCGACAGATCATCCGGAACTTTACATACTGTCGGTGGACTAGAGGTATTTTTTACGATAACACGTAAGAAACAAATAATTATGCCTTGTTCTTCAGAATTCTTGCTTCAATCTTTATGCGACTTTGCAATTGTACCGCGATATTCTGCGATATTATTTCAATATAAAGTAAATATTTATCAAATTGAATATCAGGGACTTTAATTGTAATTCAATCCTGTGTCAAATAACTGTCAATGTGGATTAAAATGTCTATTGTGCGGAATATTTTTATACTAAAATTGATCGAATTTCGGTAACATATAATCAGACTTGAATGTGTAGGATATATGTAAGGTCAGAAAGAGCTCTAAATATTCTGACCATTTCTTCCTAACTAATATCAATGAAATTAATTCAGAAAATTTGATTTTTACTTATGCTTGAAATCATGACATTGGTTATATGTTATAATTACTAAGAACAGATAAAATAAATATATCTGAACCAACAATGTCTGCAATTTTCTGTTAAGTTTTGCTTCTCATCAATTCCTATTCAGGAATTTTAAAAATGAGTACATGTACATTCATAAGAGAAAAGTATTTTATATATAACAAAAATAATGTTTAGAAATCCTACATATTCTACCAATATTGTTTTATATTACAATTAACTTTGCATGATATTCTTTAAGCTTATATCACATGCTTATACTAATACTTATACAACACATGATACACACTCAGTTTGGTGTGAAGAAAGCTGAGTGATTTCACAGAGATGACGTCGCTAACATGACGTGTCAAATTGTTCAACCATCTGCGTAGAGTACAAAACACAAATTGTTAGTATTAACTGAGCGTGCCATGAAATAAGACCTGGTGTTATGGATGTACAATCTAGAGTGTGAAAGTAAAGTTGGCAATTATAAACACAATTACTACGAAGTGAGAACATAATAACATGCGAATTTTTTATCTGTTATTTTATTGGCTAGAAGAATACAAAGAGAAACGCAGTGAGTATATAAACTATGACTTTCCTAGACATTTCAACAAGAACTTCATTTGACACTGAATGCAATATTGTGAAAATGTTTGATGAAATATTGATGAAATAGAAAATATCGGAACTTTTTCATGGATGTGTACCATCAGATTGATTTCACATGTGAGATGAATCGAAGATAGTGTTATAAGTGTTAAAACTTTTTTTTTTCTGAAAATTTAGAAGAATCCGTATCATCCAGTGATATTGATTTAAATTTCGCTAGTGATATTTAAATGTGGAATATGCTGTTCAAACCGTGTTATCAATTTATATATTTCTACATACTTGTTATTATTGTAGATGCTGAACTAAACATTCCTTTCATTAATGGTCTTGGTGAGCAGGCGAATATAACTGAAACATTTTGCCCATATCAAACGTGCTTCTCGTATGAAATAACGGCAGAACCTGACAAAATGATAAATCATTGCTGTCCACCTTGTATCTCGAATAACACCCACGATACAAACGAATTCAGGTGTGTTAAAACGTCTAAGGGAAACCCTAGTTTATCTTCAATCGGGAAAGGCCAATATCGGTACTCGTTGCAACAATATTGCCCCGCTACTGAGAATCGCACAAAGTATACTGACATATTCACGAAATGCATGTACCCGAATGACGAGCATTTAGATGAAATCATTCCTGTATACAGTAGAACTACAGAACAAAATTACAGAAACATACACTGTGCAAAATGTAACAATGATTATTTCGACATAATCCGATGGGAATCTGAAATAGTTTGCAATGATCTTCTTGAATTGTTCGTCGCAAAGTCGTCCAATGGTTTGAAAATAATGCTTGAAGACGTAAGGCTCCTCCTGTGGAATCCCCCGTCTAAAACAGCCCAAATTTGCATTGATGACAGATATTTGATATCAAATTGTCCCAGGTTTAGATTACCCCACAAATTTCAAGATGCTTGTAAAGAATTACACAACCCGGTCATTGGTTATAAAGGTGTGTATAAAAATGTTTACTGTCTTGCTTGCAACGAAAATCTAGAAGCTTGTTATTTACAGCGAAATATGTCAAACATACAAGGCAAGATTTCAATAATTACTGATTCAGCTTTATTGTCAATGGAAACCGAGGAAGGATCATACAGTCTGGGCCAATGTCCTAACGGAGAGTTGAGTACCCAAAAACTGGTAAGATGATTCATATGTCTTATTATCTGAGATATTAAAATCTTTTTATAGTTGCTAACATTTTTCTTTATATTGATGCAATGAAAAGAAATTATTTTAATATTGCTAAGATGCGAATTCTTGTATCGAAAATTAGATTTTATCTTGAATTTAAGCAAACGAATTCCGTTTACTTTTACAGAGCGAGTGCATAAAAAAAACTTGTCCTTTCGGGCACAAGAAAGTTAAAAAATTTTGCAGGCCGTTTCTTTCGGGAATTGCGGGTGCCAGTTTGTCTTATCATCTAAGATTTTTATATAAAACAATCAAATTTAACGACAACCAAGTTCTTATGGAAGCCCGCCGTTTTGTATTGCACCATAAGGAAACAGCAGTGGCAATATGTAATGAAGAAGTTATCGGCGTTGCTGTGGAAGGCTATTTTATTGCAGTTATGGTCAAAATGACAAAGCACATCAGACAACGGACGTCGATATATAAAGATTACGAAATTTTAACCAGTAAAATATCATTTTACAACAGCAGAGAGAAGAAAGAAGATTTTCCGATCAGAGTAGAAGTTAATGAGAACGTTAAATATACAATGACATTGGGAAAAATATCGGAAATTCTACTGTTAATTGACGACAAGACGCCTGTATGTCCATATCCAATCGCCATGACTACTCTACAGTTCTGTGATTTGGTAATAATTCCGGCAAACACTTGTGAAAATAGTATAGTAACCCTGGAAAATGGTATCGTATTTTATAAAGGGGAGTATGTAAACTTATACACCGATATAAACTCCTACAAAATTGTTGTTTGCTATGACAAGTATGTATCTAAGATGAAAATGGCTGGGAAGATTTCTTTTTCCAGTAGCGACCATCTTCATATAATGTCTCAACATCATAAACTGATTGCTGTTGTCATTGTCTTCTTTTTTCTTAAATTTTATTAATTCTTTGTCATTTTATGTTTAATATCTTAACGTGTTTATGTCGTCCTAGCTCTGCGACATTTGACTTAATCTACGTTTTCGAACATTGAATTAACTATTTTCAGTTATTTACAAATAGTATTAAAATTGTGTCCCGCACTTCATCTCAATGCTTTTTAATCTAGAAAATTTTTGAACTGATTTTGTGTTAAAAATAAGTCCTGAATATTTAATACAGTCACTGGTTAATTAAGACTATTATAGTGCATTTTTCATTCGACATTCGGCAGATTACAATCATTAAATTGATGTTCTTTGCTCTTGAGACTATTCTGAACGAACTTTAGAGAAACAAACTGCGTCTGTTAATCATATAACATATTGTTGTATCTGAAAGGATAAGTTACAATGGAAATAGTTATAACATGAACACATTCAAATGTCGACAATAACGTGTCATGTATTTACATATTAAAGTGCAGCATAAAAACCAAAGAAAACATTAAAAAAAATACATTAAAAGCTTCACAAAAAAGAAAGAAACAAACAAAAACAAATTGTTCTCCAATTTTAAACATACATATATCAGGATTGAAATAAATATATAATCAATTCAATAAAAACAAACGCTTTTCTTTAGCTTTCTATGTTTAGTCTTCTTCAGAAAAATTGACGTTTATGAAATAACAAAATGTTTTTTGTTGTTTTTGTTTTTTAGTGAAATAAATCACATTTGAAAACTGCAGCCGATTTTATTGACCGGTATAAAATGACATGCGTATGGTTTGTTCGAACATGTATGCTATTACTTTTATCAATTTTCATCAAATTTCAGTCTACTTTATATTTCCCTGGTTTAACAAAGATATTTTTTGCTCAAATTTGATATTTGTAAAAAAATAAACATTTGTGAGTACACACAGATAATATATAATTCTTTTCAAACTATAAACTATTTACAGGTATATACAGTATGAATAAATAGTGTCATTAAAATGATTGGCAGAAAAGACAAAAGTCTCTTGACCAGTAATTGGGAAGCTCCCCAAAAATTGTTTGTGCATTCTTTTATTCAAATTCAATTAATTCAACAAGAATTTCCTTGATTTCAGTAGAATTCTGCAATCAAAGTATTTTACCAAAGATATATAAAGTGTTCCTTGATATATAATAAAATGAGAAAATTCTAACCTTGTCAAGAAGTTTTATCATACATTGTACTATGTTCACATTAGTTTTCATAAAGTGAATATACGTGCACATTTACATGTGTTGTAAACAATATTTATAATCAGCAGTAATTTATATAGCTGTATTTTGTTTAAAGAAAAATATCTATTTGATGATTTTAATGCGTCACGAAGTTTTTCGTGACTTGTAAACTTTACGGCAGCCATTTTTGTAAAAATAAGTGGCAGAAAATAAAATTAGAGAAAGTAAGCCGTTCGTGCTGTTTTATCAAACGCGTAGTATACATAAATAGACATTTTAACAGTGCAAATACATGGTTTAGTAAACAATTTAGTGGAAAACTATGGATTATAACAGTGACAGTGTTAACAGGTTAGTAAGTTATCGTGTTAAATGTAGAAAACATTCTTACACTTATAAAGACATGTCTTTTTTTTAAATAAATAAATCACATGCCGATCGTATTGCCTCGCATAAAATGACATGTGAATGGTTTGTTCTTGTAGTATAATTGCTAGTATGCCATTACTTGTACAAATTTATTTATCAAATTTCAATCTACTTTATTTTGCTCTGGTTTAACAAAGATATATTTTGCTCAGATTTGATATTTGTAAAGAAATAAACATTTTTGAGTACACACAGATAAGATATAATTCTTTTCAAACTATAAACTATTTACAGGTATATACAGTTTGAATAAATAGTGTCATGTCGACATTAAAATGACTGGCAGAAAAGACAAAAGTCTCTTGACCAGTAATAGGGAATGCAGCTCCCTAAACATAGTTTGTGCATTATTTTATTCAAATTCAATTAATTCAACAAGAATTTCCTTGATTTCAATAGAGTTCTGCAATCAAAGTATTTTACCAAAAGATAAATAAGGTGTTCATGGATGAAACATAATAAAATGAGAAAGTTCTAAAGAATGAAAGTAAATCCTTGTCAAGAGGTTTTATCATAAATTGTACTATGTTCACATTAGTTTTTATAAAGTGATTTTATGCGTCACGGAGTTTTCGTGACTTGTAATCTTTACGGCAGCCATTTTTGTAAAAATAAGTGGCAGAAAATAACATTAGAGAAAGTAAGCCGTTCGTCCTGTTTTATCAAAATGCGTTGTATACATAAATAAACATTTATACAGTGCACATACATAGTTAAGTAAACCAATCAAGTGGAAAACTATGGATTATAACAGTGAAAGTACTAACAGGTAAGTTATCGCGCTAAATGTAGAAAATATACTTACACTTATAAAGACACGTCTTTTTATATATATTTCAAATATCCATGCATTAGTGGCAGAATTGAAAAAAGTATATGTTCAGCGGTGACGTAAACTTGTATTCATGAAGGCTTATACTTGTGGTATCTGTACCCTTTAAAGCATTCTAAATCCTCAAATTTCAACGGTAAAACGCACTATTATTTTTAATTAATTCGTCAATTTGGATAGAAAATCAGATATATTTCCATTTCATTATAAAGAAACATATAGAATTATAAGTGATTGAAGGAAAATCGAATGATCTAATTTAAGTTAAAACTTACTTCATATTCAAATGTAAATATCATTGTACGAAATGTACATTTTGTCAAATGGAACAGTCATTAGTTTGAAAGAAAGATTGCACAAAAGAAACCTACGGAAGTAAAAACAAAAGTTAAAGTGAAGAATATTGCTGCTATTTTATCAACGGCGTCGACAACCATGTCCCAAGTAAAGTGTGTGGCTTCCTTATTGTTATCGGTCTTGTTATCCGAAATTGCTTCTGTCTCAATGCTTTCAGTTGTACAGACCTTGTTAGATTTGGTATTTTTCTTACAGCGTACTTTGCTAATTTTAACGAGAAACACAAGAAAACGTGGTACTGCCGTGTCCTTGTCCATTAATTCTGCTTTCGTTAAAAGTACAGATAAAATTGTGATGATTGTTGACTGGGCAGTTTGAATAACCAAATATATCGAAAAGAGTGGTATCTTCTCGGAGTGCGGAGGCATAACAGAATCTACAATGGTCAAGTAGAAGGAGAAAGCCAGGATAACTGTAACCGCGTACCCTGATCTGTTACCACCGTTAGGAATTGCAAACACAGAAAGTCCTAAAAGGTTTAGGAACAGAACTGGAAGAAATAATGTCAACAGAGCGTGCTGGGGTTTCCGCTTCAACTCTAATTTATATATTATGACATCCACGTGCAATCTCTCTTCGTGTGTTACACTTGTGTTTAAGATTTTCCATACACGGTTGGAACCGTAATAGGTTAAATCTACATGATCCGGATCTGCGATTAGTTTTATCTGCAATAAGACAAAAAATCCAGAACACAATATATCATTAAAGATTATTTGAGCAACACATTAGCTTCAACTTTTTATTTAAGCCGAGTTTAACACATTTTATACACATCCCGGAGGTCGGGTCTACCTTACTGGCCTTCCTGGAAAACCTTCTAGTAATTACGTATTTGTAAGTGACAGACCACAAATCCTACATCGGAGATCAAATTGGCGAATTCTGGATTACATATCCATTACTCACCATATTATGTCAAGGGGACAGGCAACTAGAATCTATTTGTTCAAATTTATAACAGCATTTGATAGAATTCATGTAAAATATTTGATGATTTTATAAATAATGCCAAAAGATTTTGTCAGTGTATGTATCTTGGTAGAGCCATCAATCTTCAATAATTTGTTCAAATCGCATACCCGCGACTTAATAAAGGTGACATTGCACGGTCGTGCATAAATATTTGCTGTGACGTCATATGCGTTAAATACCAGATCAGAACATCTCGGCTATTACGTAACAAATAGTTATTTAATGATGGGCGTTGATAACTAAATTTATATATGTATAATATACGAGTATATCTAAATTTAGTTATCAACGCCCAGCATTAAATAACTATTTGTTACATAACGTAGGTAAGATCGAAAAACTGTATCCTCCCGTGCATTCTAACTTTTGTGCTCGAGTTGCTATTTCGAAGTTTGACGTAAAGGGTCGGGAAGATGCGACAGGTTATGCGGGGGTTATAAGAAACATTTTGATAAAACGAAGTGAAGGTAGTATTATATGGTCAATTTGGTTTACGTTTATTTGCAAGCGATTGTTTCATCATTTAGAAATAGAAAGAACATCAAAACAAGAGGCTATCTGATTTGTGCGAGGGGGTGTAGCCCCTAGTATTGATCAGATTGCCAAGTGTTATTATGTTTATGTTCTTTCTCTTTTGTATCATAGTCAAACATAAAAACACAATTCCTGTTGTCACAATATGAAACTCCAGAAAAAGTAACCAATGAACGAGCATTTGAATATGATATTTCTATCGCTATCCCGGTCTCTGTGGTCACAATATGTAAACCCCAGAAAAAATGAGCCAATCAATGGGCATGCTCTGGAGTGCGGGTAACTAATACCTGCACTCCAGTTGACGCACTGTGCATGTATACGAATACGATTAATCTCTGACACATGTTCAACAGAAAGTATGATACAAAATTTGCTTACTTCAGGGTAGCTCCAAGACATAATTTCTATTTTACAAGTTTGTACATCATGTGGGTAATAAGTCATGTCTATATCACACGCCGTTTCAAACACCTGAAATATAGATATACATGTTGTCAGTTGAATATTCTATGTAAGGAAGATGAAGGCACTTACGATGCACACATTTACTACGCTTGTTTCGTTAAAAAACTTAGGTGGTAAAAACAGTACATCCTCTCATATTTTACATGAATGTTTTCACCTGGAATATGAAAATATATGTATTTATATATTTCTTTAACAATAGACATAGACTTCTTAATTTTGATTATTTAAAGATTTTATGAACTTTTTTTGAGTCATGTCTCATTAGTAAATGATTAAGTACAATGCATGTGTATTCATTATATATTATACAATGCAGTTTATATCAGGTGATTTGAAAAAATAAGTTATTCTTGAGCAGTAATAAAATATACGTACCTCATGAAGGTACCACCCTATATGACCGTCATTTTTATTTTCAACCTTGATAGCTTCATGTCCAAGACTTTCATATGGTCTAACTGAATTGGCTAGAACTAGATCTGGCTTCCAAACATCGTTCTGAAAAAAAGATGGTTACGACAGCATTTCCTTTTTCTATATATATATACACATATTTACTTAAAAATGCTAATGTGAATTTGCCGTTGCTTTTGAGCTTCCTCGGAGGCATTCATTATACATATCGAGAAAGGAGTCCGACAGGCTGTAAGCTACGGCAAATTCAAATTAGCGTTGTTAATCATATACGGCAAATTTGAGATTTAATCAACCCGTGGTTCGACTCACGGCTGCGGCGTGCCGATCTTAGTGCTTTTTTTCTATGTACAATTTCCTGCTCATTACTTTCCTCTTTCATATTAAGACCGAATGTCTTTGCAGATAGGTAATTGTTGGTTTTATGACCGTCGACAGAAAATAGCATGCCAGACTGATTTCCTGATTATACGGTAGCGTCCTGGTGCCAATTAAACATGTTCTATAAAAAAAGATAACTCCTACTTAAGAGATGAAAAAACCTATTTAGGACTTTATAACTCCTACGTAGGACTTAATAACTCATACGTAATAGATAAAAAAAGCCTAATTAGGAGTTTATAATGATGTTATAAAACCCGGTTACGTTATAGCATTTTCGTGCAAATGTGAGTCGTTTAAAGTAAAGAAAGGTAAACATTACAAGTAAAGTTAAAAGATGCACTAAATATCCAAATATTACTTTAACGGCTGTTAATGCTTGGCGCGGTAATTTAACATGTTCTATAAAAAAGATAACTCCTACGTAGGAGATAAAAAAGCATAATTAGGAGTTTATAAGTCCTACGTAGGACTTTATAACTCCTTCGTAGGAGTTTATAAGTCATACGTAGAAGATAAAAAGCCTAATTTTCAGCTTTTTCCATCATGCGTTAGTGCATTTTTCAAATTTTCTTGTAATGTATATCTTTCTATAAGTCATACGATGGGGTATATAAACTCCTAATTAAGGCTTTTTTATCTCCTACGTACGAGTTATTTTTATAGAACATTATGAATTGGCACCAATTATGCAATACATTATTATGCTTGTAGTTGTATCTATATCTGAACAATACTCGTTTACCCCACACAAGTAGAGAAAGGCAATACGTCACCAGGTATGGAATGTTACCTGAGGCCTATATGTTACATTTAAGTCGTATTCGGTTTCATTCCACTGCAAGTATGTATCATTCCATTCTATTTTCATGTAGGATGCTGTCTTCAATACTTCTGTTATCTCATCAAAGTCAATAATCGTTTCAAGAAAGAAAGAAATGATTACATCTGAAACATAAAAACATTATTTACTGAAACAAAAACCTTACCATCTAATGCCCCAAAATTATTCATTGCAAAAAGTCCGGTGGACTATTGGCTAAATTATTAATTAATTCTCATCGTTCCGTTGCTAGTACAGATGGGCAGACTAAAAGTGCCTAAATTTTATATTACTGAATACGATTTTACATTTAAGGATGATGAAATGAATAACAAGAAGTATCTTTCAAAAAGATTCCCGGCCGCAGAAATACTTGTTAACATGCAAAGCTATGTTGTTTTTACAAAAAGAAATGTTAGCAATGCTTGCATAACGGTGACATGATAATTATTTCTTGTAGATAAGAAAATACTCATTTTGTAAAGATGGAATTAAATTATAGTATTTTGATATTGATGATTTTCCAAAGTAGGACAACTTCTATTTAAGGTGTCCCTTTTACTTGTTTTTACATTTGACATTGTATTTTGTTTTACAAATTAACTTAAAAGTTAAGGAACTATCCTCATTCCTGTACATTTTTTTTAGAATTATCCTTTACATTTCATTTTATATAGTGGCAAAACTATCCCTTACATTTTGTATTAGAGATATCCTTAAAATTTTATTTAAGAATGGTAAGAACTATCATTTACATTTTATTTTAGAATGACCAATGAGATTCACCGATTTCAGTTTGTAATTTTAAATGGCAAAGTAAAATGATTCTTATCTTCAGTAATTCCCTGTTAATTTTACAGGAAGTCAAACTGATAACAGACGAACTTCGTCCGAAAAACGTTTACCATAAAAAGCTTAATGATATGTTTGAATACAAGATCATGGCTGGGCAACTTATCATGGTCACTGTTTATTCTAAATAATTGATTGTGTCAACGAAGTTAAATCGTATTAACTTGCTGATTCACACGTACCCGATAGCTATTTTGAGTTTCAAAAATGTAATTATTCCGTAGTTTCGAAACACGAAACAATAATGACAAGATACTGTAATGAATGTTGAATAAATATTATTTTGATTCAAGCATTACGAGCTCACCATAAAGAAACAAAGAAAACAATAACATAAATCTATGTTTTTCTAAAAAGAATGTTAATGCATAAAAAGAACAATTCTTTTGAATGTATACTATTTGCGTCGGCAAAAGTGGCGCCGTCATAAAATCATACATTACGCCAATATAAGTAATGAGCTGCAGAATTTATGAAGGTTCAATTAAATATAAGTGATATTTTTAACTTTGTATTTTTTTTCATTATAAAATTCGTATTCTGCTTTTTAGATATTGTAAAGATTTTTTTCACTAATCGAACTATCAAGGTGTGAAAACGTACACAGAATTTTTTGTTAATAACTGAAGTATACAAATGTAATTATATATGTGACAACTATATTGATTCAAGTTGGTAGTCATTCTAGCATAGCAAATCAGTAAGGCATGACCATAAAGCCCCTAGGAAACCCCAGAAAAAAGAAACTAATCTACGAGCATCCGAATACAAGCCCTTTCTCTGTCATCACATTATGTAGACATACTCTTTAGTGCGGATAACTAATACCTGCATCCCAGTTATAATAATGCATCCCAGTTAACGCACTTTGCATGTATATGTATATGATTTAACTCAAGCTGACACATTTTCAATGGAAATGTTTCCAAACTATGATTCAACTTTTAAATACACTCTGGCGATTTATGATTTGAAATATACAGCATGCATCCTGGTGATTTAATGATGCTACTGCCTCGCGGCGTGAAACAAATATATTTTTTCAAAACAAATATTTTTTTAATTTATTTTTAAGTTCCGTGACAGTATTAATTACAATTAATTTACTTATTATTTTAGTACGTCGAAAGAAACTCTAATTTTACATACCATTATTATTTTGCAATTTATTATGACATACAGATTAACCACATGCATTTTTCAATTGACATTGTGTAAAATACGTACTAGAAAAATAATTATGTAATTATAAGAATAGAATTGTAATAACAAAAATATTGACATTGATTGCCTAAGGCTTTAACCATTTACTAAGCTAAAATCCGACACTTAACGGGTACAATTAAGTACAGTAATGAGAACAGGGGCCAATGACAATATTTTATGTGAGCATACAATGATAGTTATCACAGATCTCGAAATGCATTCTTCTACTTTCTACTGCTTGACAAAAAAACCATTCAAAAAGACATTGACAATCATATTTTTATTTTTTTTTCACATAAACTCTAGATTTTTAAATGACAGAAAGTCACATAGGAAACTAGCAATGACCATTTTATGGTAACATCTCCCATAGTAAGAATTTATCTGAAATATTTGTTTTTTTATTGTCTTGATATTGATGTAACGTATGCATACGTCAAAATTTTCATGTTATATTCATAATTTTATGCAGTTAACTTTCGATTAGCTAACATTCGATGCGGTTATCCCTAATTTACGTTACATTCGGTAAAGAGAGTGACTCTTCCTCGATGCTAATCGCTTAAATGAAAGAAATGAGAATAATGCTACCAGCATGAACGCATTTGCTTTTAACATAATAAAAAACAAAACAAAAACAAACAACTAATACGTATTGTGTATATTCAATGTCACATGATATCATATACATTGTACACATCTATTAGGCTGCACAGTTTTTCATACAACAAGAGTTTTATATTGGATATATACATGTAGACTACAGAAATATTTAAAAAAAAAATCATACCAAGAGAGAGATTTTTACCCTCGAATGGAGCGATCTTAGAGTTGTAGCCCTGATTTTTGAAAAGTTCTGTGTAAAGGCGATGTCTTTCTGTAGCGTTGCTGGTAGGAGTTGATATGAACACACAGACACATCTTGTGGTAGACGCTAGAAGCAGTACTAATATCTTGAAGTCCATTCTTTTCTAGCAATAAATGTAAAATTCTGCTGCAATATCAAATAAAATAATACATTTTAACTGATATTTATCGCGCATAACACATTGTCGTTTCTACATTTGTCTTGTTTTCTCGTGAGACAATACCCCATAACAAACCTAAGTTGGCTTCACACAATCTAATAACATTTCAAAAAAGAGTTACGTCCCTGTTGCGATTTGATAGTGTCTGTCGTTGGAATATTAATGTCGCGTTCTTGCATAGAACAATATAAAAACTGTTTAAATTTGTGTACTGAAATTGTAGATCATACCTTGAACTTTTGCACAAAGAAGTCCTATTTACGACAACATGTATGGGACCTCATAGCTGACGTAGGAATCAACTTTTATTAAGACTGGATTAACAAACCGAACCTAGATATGTACAATTAGATATGCTCCTCAACATGACATTTGACGAGGTCAGGAAAGCTAGGTTTTCTCTTTTAAGACGACTCTATCATTTGTTTAACACAGGCCGCTGACTTAACATGCTGCTGTATGCCAAAATGATCATTCATAGTTAAAAATAATGTATACGTACTATGTTATCTATTTGGTTTTTAGTTGATATTTCAATGCAAAGTTTATTACTTTTGCTAATATATGTCTTTTATATAATTGTAGTTTTATGTTCCTTTAGAAAAATAACAACACATAAATAGGCATGACATGGTGTGTGTTTGTGAGGTGTTACTTATCAACATACTTTTTTGTTAATACTGTTGGTCACTACATAAGTACTTTTACATGTACATTATGCATGTTCATAATTAAGTTACATGATATGCCAGACCTGCTTATAATAATAATAATGAAATTATAAGTGTTTATGTAAATACATACTCTTGCTCTGACAATACATGTCATACATTTATAAAACATTGTCGTTAGAAACAAAACCTTAAATAATCCTATACACTTGGTCATATGTATAACAAACTTTTCTGTCTCATGCACGTAAAAGAACTTTGCTGCTATCTAAGTATCACATCAAATGCATCCTAAGGCATTGGTCATAAACGCATTATTTAATTTCGACATGACTGTTTGGTTTCTTAAATAATATGAGTGGCAATGACTTATAACAACTGTAATTTTGTGCCGTTGGATATATCCATCAACCATTTCTTGTCTTTTTCGTTTTCGGACAAGACTGGTTTTCTTTATGGATAAACTAAAAAAACTTTAAATAACAATATACATATGCTTGTAATGTTGTGATACTTACTGTATTATTTTGTAAAATATCTCTTGTTGTTAACCTAATTTATCAGTGTTAAGAAATTATTGTACATGATGTATTTTTTTATATATTGTATGTTCTGCTCTTCATAATTGGAGGGAATAAAATAATCTATCTATCTGCTTTAATTCGATGAAACTGTATTTTCCAAAATGTTATTTGCAAAATGAAATGTAAAATCTAAGATATAACGGTATCTGTAACGAAAATGTATTTATTTGTAACGAATTGTTTATAAGAGCATTTCAACTGCACCATTTAGAAAGGTTACTTTTCCTACAATGAAGTCAATTTCAAAAGAGAAAACTACCTAAATTGATTCTGAACATGTATTGATTTATTTAAAAAAAGGTGTTATTAACTGTAGAGCTCAAATAACGTCTGAATGACATTTTTTTATTAAATTTGTCTGAGCTTGTTGATATTAGTATGTAGGATTGTCATACTAGAAATGGAACTTGTGCATTGTAAGGAATTTCAATATCAAAATATTAAAATTATTATGGTACACAAAAAAGAGCTTGATCACGTGAAAGGATAATGAACGCCAGTTTGCATTTACACTGAAGACAAAGACACGTTATTATCGCATCAAACCTTGAACATTATAAAATGCATGCAATCCGATAAAATTTTAATTTCTTTACGATAATGCCTTCAACTTTTGTGGAGTTATATTTCAGATTTTGATTTTTTTAAAGTTGACAGCCATTAATAATCTTTCGTGCAAGTATTAAATTTACCTATCGTATTTAACCAATTTGTCATTTCGTACAATTGAAATTCATCAAAACCTCCATTCTTTACAAAATCCGCAATTAGAAACCATTGAAAATGTTAAAAAAGACTGTCTAAATGAGTTTATACTATACATTAATTAAAATTAAAAATGAGGAAGTTATGCAAAAGATTAGAGACATGTTCAAACGTGTATTACCAATCTGACTGAGAGATAGTCTCATGCAACCAATGACAAACTAAAAGGAAGAAAAAATATTTAACCAAGATTAATTTTCTATCTTAATGAAGTGAATGAAATACTTGTATTACTTATATCAGAAAAATGTCTTAATATCGCGGTTATTATAATACTGCATGATTTAAGTGAATATAATTTTGACTTTAATTTATCACATTTTAATACTCTTGTCTAATGAGTCGGGTTATTTATGTTTTTTCCGTCAAATGATTTTATTAGGTGGGTCATATCTTTTTCATGCACTGTTCGTATAAAAGGCTTAATAATGACTTCCGGTAAAAACGTTAAAAGAAAATCGTAAACTGACAACCGATGCCTGAATGACAAAAATTAAATAGTTATAAACTTTACAAAGTAATTCCAATATTTATGTGCATATTTAGATATTCATACAAAATGTTTGCGACTCTGACACATCATTTGCCACATAGCACCAATTAACACTAAAATAAGTAGGCCTAAGATGTCTTGGTACATGTGAGATAGTGAAGTTAATTTTCTTTTAATATCGATCATGGCTGGCAAAATGCTGTCTTAGTGAATTGACTTCATAAACTCTATCACGAACATGTGTCAAAGTTTGACCCAAAAGTACGTGAAACATGTATATTTGCATTTTTAATATCAGACGAACGACCGCACTTTGGGGTCATAAAAATTTAACCAGTAAGAAAGAATTTAAGTTTGTTTGTTTGGGTTACAAAGTATAGGTCCTTTGGCGACGTTCCAGCTTTACTGGTGGAGAAAGACCTCAGGTGCCTCTCCGTGCATTATTTCAGGCACGAACGGGCACCTGAGTAGAACCACCGACGTTCCGTAAGCTAGCTGGATAGCTTCCTCACATGAAGAATCCAAAGTCCCTGTCGGGATTCGAACCCACAGCGGTGAGGGGCAAGAAGTTTGAAGTCAACGACCTTAACCACTCGGCCACGGACGCCGCCAAGAGTTTAAGTGATATTTGAAATAATATCTTGTAGTTAATGCCAATTGTTAATTAAAAATAAGGAACGAAGTAGGCGAGCTAACAATAGCAGACGATAGGTTAATTAGCTTTGTTATATCTTAGGGTTGCAATTAGCAATTTAATAAAATTATGTTCTATATTCATGGGAAGTGGTCTGAAAGTATGATGTGTATTGTGTGTGATAAAGATTAGATAATAGCACATTATTTTAGCTTTACGCTTGAACTTGCGTTGTGTGCCGAAGAGAATATGCATGTCACCCATATTTCCATTTAATTAAAAACCATTTCCCTTTACGATAGGATATGTTGAGGGCCCATTAAAATTCTGGATTTACCCTATTATTAGGTATTAAAGGGAGGTAACATTTCTGAACTAGTTAATTATATCTTTCTATGTTGAATGTTGTAGAAAGTATAGAAACCGTCTCTTATTGTAAATTAACGTTGACATTAAATTTTACTCCAAACAGTTTAATTTTTAGTCTCAGGACGACATTCAAAATTACGAAAAAACAAAATGAATGGTACATGACACACGTAAAATCATAAGGATTAACACGAGATGGAAACCAAAATTTACTGTAATGCATTAACTGGTCATGATCATGTAGATGAATTGTTTTACTAACTTTGTTCTAGAATTTTAATGATTTTTCGACTTTATATACTTTTTCATTAGCGATATATAGTGGTCCATATTTGGAATATCGAAGATTGTGAATAAGGCTTGAAATGAACTGCAGCTGTAGCAATCACACAACTTTATTATGATAAATTTTATTTCTAACTTACCTGTTACAATTCATTTATACAGAAAATGAGATGCGTTAGATGATTAACTGCATTTTAATTACATCCACATCATATTTAAAATGAGGTTCAATATGACACCAAAAGTTATCAAGTAAATTGATTACAAAACAGGATATTTTTTGAAACATCTTTTATTTCTAGGAATACTTTCACAATTCAAGTATAATTATGGTGGCCGGTAGCGTCCATTCTAAAGCCGCGAGAAATTTTACCTGTAGTTTATAAGATATCGCGGACAACTTTTAAATTCACGAGATATCATGTCGAAATTTCGCAAAACGTCTTGGATTATAGAAACTATCGAGTTTTTCTTTACATATCTGTCGTAAAATGTCGAGTTTTACGAAAGAAAGCGCGACATTTTCTGTCTACATAGTAGACTAAGTCACGCAAACATATGCCTACTTTAGGCAGCCGATTGCGGCCACTATATTCCACAATATTTTATGAGACCGTTGTTGAGGAACAAAAAGTCGTGGCCTATGATTTTTCCCTCTTCTTTTTGTAAAATTTCTTATAGACAATCGAGGGATACATGGACGCTACCGGCCACTGGAGTCATATGTTCCTTGCTGTTTCCAACAAATGTCCATACGTTCCCCGCGACATGTTGTATGATTTTCGGGTTTGTAAGTTGCCCGCGACATTTTATGAAAAAACGATAAAAAATGCGTGTTTATAATGACCGCAACCGGTCACCGTAAAGTATTCTACAGTAGTTTGTTATATGGTCACATTTAAAAAAAAAAAGAATATTTAAGTGGTTAAATTAATATTTAATTACCACTTAAGAATCAAACACATCTTTTTTGTTACATGTTACTACTACTAAAGAATCAAACACATCTTTTTATTATACTACAGAATTTGCCCTTAGTAATATTCCACAGCGATATTTAAACGAACATTGTATCTTGTATCGACCGTCTTCTTGATCTCCACCTCAATTATTTCAATGTCGCGGATCAAAAATAAGTCAGGACTCAGTATATAAGCAGAACTCAGTTGACACCTTCAGAACTCTGGAACCCAAAGTGCGTTGATATGTTTTATATCAACGCACTTTGGGGTCAATATCTCGATTTTGACCCCTAAGTGCGCTTGATCTCAAAGTGCGCTGTGAAGTTTATCGCACTCTGGGGTCGGATCTTTGTGCAATGTTACAAAGCTATACAAAATTGAGCATCGTCTCCTGTAAAAGGTTAGAATGTATAACTCTAATATTTCCATTTGTAAATACAAGAAAAACAACTTACATGGTGGTTTATCAAGATAAGGATTGATATCATGAAGTTTGTTAAATATAGCTTTGTCCCAATTTGTTTTCCATTCAGATGAAATATTTACTTATTGAGGGTTTAAAATAATTATCTGGTAACGCTAAATCTACTGGTCGATAATTTAAGGATTCTTTAGCCAAAACATCTACTCTTTCATTTCCTCGTGGCTTCGGAATTGACATAATTTCACAGTTTTTAATATATCATGAAATCGCAAAAGAAGTTTCTTAATCATAATATTATCGGGCTTTCGATTTTTAATTGATAATTATACGGAGAGTGAATCTGAAAAAAAGCAAACTTAAATGTACAAAATCATCATTACACTTTCGACTAGTTTAGTCAATGAATGCTCTATCAGATAAACTTTACCACTGAAAATATTCTACACATTTCTAAAGGACTTAGAAATTAAAAGTATTTATTTCATGAAAAACAAAACAAAAACATTTCAGTTTGACACTTATCACACGTGGGGAAAATCTTTAAAAAGTAGTCTCTTCATTGAAAATTGTGAAATTATAGTTTGATAATTTTCACTGTGAAATAAAACATTCTATCGACAAATAGGCATATCTAAGATGGAGCCGAAGATCGATTTTAACGGCTAATTGTAAATTTTGTTTATGTTTTTGTCTTGTAATTAATTTGAGTTATTTTAAGTGATCAATGCAGTTCCGCGTAGTATTGTTGAAGACTTCCAATGATCTAAGCTGTTGCGAAAATAAAATTAAATCCGGGTGGGTATCCCCCCCCCCCCCGGCGAAGTGAACGACGATTTGTTGAATAGTAAACTTCCAACATGACACGCTCTGCACTTCGGATTTCATGAAAAAATGCACGAGAAAAGAAGTATCAATACATCATAAGAATTTGTTCTTTGTGCAAAATAAACTACTCTTGGTGGTCTCTTACACGCGCCTGTTTAGAAACATTTGTTACCGGAAGAACTAAAACATGTCCGATTTTGTCGAATTTTGCACAGACACGTGTTTTTAAATGGACATAAAATCATCATTGACCTCGAATACGTGACTTCCTATATCGTGGCATGTATATGATTCAATGTCGGGACCACGTCAAAATTAACATAAATATGGAATCTACAGCAGACAAAGGTTTTTGTTTGCTATTACGTTTAATTACGCTATAGGTGTTGAAACTTTATCAATTCACATAATAATATGTTTATTTTATGTTCTAAAGCTTTTATTTATAGGAATTTTTAGTCGACACTCCTAATACGCCAACTTAATATCGCCTTGCGCTCAACAGTGAGATTTTCGTTCCACCTTTTGCCCTTTCGCTGCTGGACCAATAGTTTCGAAAAGGAGCGAAATACGAACCTCAGGAATCTTCCAGGAGATATTTTTTTGCACGGAGGACATGTTCTTGTCACGTTTTCACGAAAATGCAGATTATTTTGAGGGTTTGGAAGTTCGATATTCAACACATCGTCGTTCATTTCGTCAGGGGGAAATTGTCCCGGGTAATCTAATTGTCTTTTTGCAACAGCTTAGATCATTGGAAACCTTCAACGATCCTACACGAAATAACATTGATCTATATTCGAAAACATACAACTTAAATGAATTAGATGACAATAGCATAAACAATACATAAAATTAGCCGTCCGGTCCATCTCGGAAAAGCCGTTCGCTCGTTTTTCAGTACATCACAATTGTGGGTGAGTTCCGAAATATCGTCTGAATATTTATCAACATTCCCATATTAATTATAACGTAAAAGATAAAAAAAAGTATAACATACATCAAGTTGTCGAATTGCAAAAGCTTCTTAACTTGATATCCTATGATTGTTATAAAATTAAAACGGCACAATTTAACATCTCTGTTATAGTTAATAATGACCCATTTCAAGATTTCTGTTATTATTAAAATGGCACATCACAGCACTTCTGTTATTTTTTTAAAAAAAATGAATGTTACATTATAATATTGTAGGATTGATACAATAACATTCTGTTTTTATGAGCATGTTTATTGCAGAGACTTAAAACTCAAAAAGAAGGATGGTGACCATATTATTTATTCAGTCACGATACTTTTTAATCACGCAAAGTTAAAAAAAAATCAAATCAGACCCTTCTACATTACGCAGACTTTTATTAAAACAAGCACACTTACCTTAAGAGTAAATACCCTGTTATGTTGTCTTATATAAATGTCCACATAAACATTTCTGTAAATATATGCTTCAGTACTTAGTATAAAATTTATATATGTACTTAATAATGTCATGGTGATAACTGACCATCGGTCATTCAGATAATAGTACATTTGTACTATATATACTATTGTACATGGACCTTACTGCTTTACTTCTTACACCATGTTCTATTGTCTGAATGACCGATGGTCAGTTATTACTATAACATTATTAAAAATATAAGTTTTTATTCTAAGTACTAAAGCATATGTTTACATGTCAAAGCATTCTATCAAACTAGTATCAAAGAGACAAGTCTACACCGAGTTTAAAAAAAACACGTGACTAGAGAGCATATCATATTACAAAACAGGTTCATTCCATGTTACCCGACTTTAAATCCCCTTTTTGAGCAAAATTCGCAAATCATACAATCAAGGAAGCGATCTGCAATATTAAACTTGCAGTGGAAATAGAAAATAGAGCAAACAAATGAGAAATGATAGATAATAAATTAGACATAAACAAGCAAAAAATGAAATCGTTCCCAAACAAAAAAAAAGAAGAAGATAGGAATAAATCAGTATAATAAATGAATTAATTTACAATTTATTCACAATTTATTATAGAAGGAAATGACATGCAAATGAGCCACTGCATTATAAATAAATTGTAAATAAATCAGTTAAATGAATTGGTAATGAATTGGGTCCATTTATCAACTGATTATTAATTATTAATAAAGCAGGTTAATAAATGTGTAATGAATTGGGTCCTTTTCTCGACTTAGTCTATGAATTGACAACACATTAGGTCAATCAATTGGCAATAAATTGAGTTCACTGACCAAATTATTATTAATGAATTACAAATAAATTGTTAATTAATCACTAATAAATTGTATTCTTTGTTCTTCCATAACCCGAGATTCAATGGATTAATGACTCAATTAATGAAGAAATCAGTTTTGCCTGTTTGTATTCATCTAATGTATTTTTAATAAATGCAGGTGCCAATAAATTGTTAAAAGATGGTGTCAATTCCGGAGAAAAAATAAAATAATGATAATAATATGTCTTGATAAATTTTATTTATTTTTCTTTTATTTTTTACAAACAAAAGCTTAATAGAGAAATCAAGAATATACAACAAGATTTACGTTTGTGAAAAAATGCTATGCCACCACATTATAACACTAAAAAAACTCTAAATCATAATTAATGTCCTTTTAATGTCCCAAAATCATTTCATAAATATCCCTGCAAATCAAACAGGTAATAACCTGTTATCATTTTATAAATATCTCTACATTCCAAAATGAGTTTTTTCTATTTCATTATTTAGCTATGTTCGTGACCTCTTGGGGCAGGGCAAATTTTACGAATTTTGTCATATTATTATGATATGGGAGTTGATAGGAAACTTAAAATTCAAGTTTGGAGTAAATCCTTCTAAAAAGGGGAATAATTCTGCGGTAGGAATATATTTCTAGTTTTAGAAACAAGGGATTTATTTCAGTTAGATATTGTGCTATTTGTGACTGGACAATATCTCGCCTACAGTTCTGACCCAGAACGAAAATATCTCAGAATCTAGCTCGTCACGTCAATATATTTTGACTTTATTTCAGTCTGAAAGCGTCTTTGCCTTTCCTCTTCAGTATCTCTCTGTAGCTACACTTTTTTATGTACATGTTTATTATATTCCTATAATCATTGAATGTTGGAATATCTCTACTGAAGCAATGAATGACATTTTCTGAAATAGAAAAGAAAATTCTCATATTAATAAATAAAACATCAACATTTAAAATCAGACTTCTGACATATCACTCTGCAAAAAAGGACAATATATTGTCGTTCTATTTGCAATACAATCTGAATTTGAACTTCAATCAAATACACAAGTTTAAGGACTCGACCACTTTGGACTTTACTGTTCTATTGAATAAAAAACCAGTATATTCCATACAGTCTGATGATAGATATAGATTTATTCATAACACAAACGGGAGTATGTTCATTTCATTTTCAACAGAGAAATGAATAAATATTGTGTTTTATGCCCACATGTTTTTACCATTTGCTTCATTTAAAGTTGTTTAAAATGAATTTGAAAGGCCATGGCATTGAATTATATACATATATTACATTAAACTATATACATAAACAATAATCAGATTGAGAAGTATTATTATTCATCATTTACTTAATATTTAAAAAGCACATTGTCATTTTTAAAATGATTTAAATATATATATGTAGTCCTATACTTACGCTTCAAAGACTCATAATTGTCATTTCGTCCAATTACTAATAACCAACGCCTCTGGATCAAAGACTAGGCCATCTGCTTTTTATTATTTCCCGTCTATCTGCTTTTTATCATCTCATCAGAGTTGCTGTGTTTTACGTTCTTTCCTTTCTTTGCTGCTCTTTACAGTTTTCCACGAAATAACTAAGTAAAAGAAAATAGTCTTCTGAAGCCACTTTAAATTAAAAAAAAACATCAGTTTTTATCACATTCAAATGCTCGGATGGGCTGTGTAACAATGAAGATTTGTGTATTTTAAATGGACTGTACATACCCAGCAGGCACACAACGTTGTTTCAACATCAACATTGAAACAACGTTGAAATATGGTCGTGACGTTGTTCAACCAATATTCAACTGTGGGCGACCATACGGATATATTGCCAATGCATATTCAACGTTGATTCATTTAGTTTAATCATTATATAAACCTTTATACCACTTATTTTGTGTTATTATTTCTTTATTGAATTTGTCTGTAAGTGATTTTTGTCAGGAAAATTTGCGTAACAATTTTTTTCCGAATATTCAAAATTAGCGCTCAAACAATAAAGTTGGAAATATTTTTTCACTTTCTATTAACGCTTCAAATATTAGATAATATTTTTTGTTGTTGTTGTTTTATTTTTTAGTTCTTTATGAATAATTTTAATTAAAAAATAATTAACGCTGGTCAGGGGAAGTAATTGTTGCGGTCTTTGATTTTGTTTGTTTGTCTATGATTATCGTTCGTGCAAATGGTGGCGCTGTTTCAAAATTTGAAAACAACACGATTCGGCAATTTATTTGGATTTCGGGGGTATTACCGTAATGTTTTACTTTAGTTTACTGATTATTTTCTAAATTGTAATTATTTATTTTTAAAATTCTACTTTAATTTACTTTAAGAAATATATGAGAGATGAAAAAAACATGACTTAGTTGATTTGACACGTTTTCGCGACCTAATTGAATGATTTGGGTTCAGTACTGTAGGCCTTGTAAACACGAAGTTATTGATGTCCTTGGCAATTTATGATTTTACAAATCTTGTCTTTCTTTAATTTATTTTTCATATTATTAAACATTTTTCTGTACTATATCCTAATTAAAATTTAATCAATTATAAAATTGAAACCTATAAAGTTGTTCGGCCCACATAATTTACGTTCCAAGACGATTCGTCAATATAACTACATGTTTGTTTATATTTTAGTGATAGTACAATACAGTGTTAATAAGTTTGAAAAAAATACATAATTAAGAAGTTAAATAACAAAGTTGAGTGTTAAACTTTAAAATTTAATTGTCGTTAATTTATAGGGAATAATAATCTATTTCTATTTTATTATATATTATGTTATACTCTAGATCCTGGTCATGGCTGAAATTTAGAGTATTGCAGCTGTAGCCTGTATACCATACATTCAACATGAAAAGGACTGTCAGGTTTGTTAAATTGAAATTAATTCTTATTAATTTATATATTTGAATTTCTTTACAATACAAAGTATAAATTTTTCAACTACTAGATATTTATCTTGTCTTAAAATATATTATTTTCAGAATATTCCTGTAACATTATCAATATAAAATTTACCTGTTTGTTGATTTCAGGATGCTGCATAAAATGGTCTAAGCTAGAGCCTAGAATGATAATTTCTTCGGAATATGCTGCAAGTAACTGACGGGGAGCAGTTTTTCTTACTAATCATAGGTGAAACTTTTAAATAGCTTCTTTTTTAAAAGATTTTGTTGTTTTATGTACAGTATTTGCTGTCAATATGAAACTTAGCTATGTTTCAATTTCTATGCTGTTTTATGATTTTAAATCTTAGAGATAAGCATTTAAAGATAAAACAAATCACTATTAAAATGAGAAATTATATGTAAAATTTGAGATTGACCAAGTCACTTTAAACTACAAACTTCTTATTTTTAATTGCAGAAGCAGTAAGAGACAGCCAAAGAAGTACTCAAACACAATCATGAAACACTTGACATACCCAGAAAGATCTAAAAGAAAAGATTGGAACAGATTGTAGCTTAATTGTTAAACTATTTAAGCTGCACTTGAACTGTATTTTTGAAATAAAATATCTGAAGTATCTAATATTGTCTTGATATTTTGTTAAACTTGATTACTTTGCTTTATATCCAAAAATTAAAGCATGGTGGGTTTCCAACGTTTAAATGACATTGAAACTTCAACGTTGTGCCAACGTTGAAGCTGCAACGTTGTATCAACGTTGAAATTTCAACGTTGTTTAAACTTTCAAATCCGAATATAAATCCAACCTTATTTCAACGTTGAAATCTGGCCATAATTCAACTGATGTGGATGCTGGGAAGATATCCTCATAATGCACATGTACACGCATCATATAAATCTGGTATTTTCTTGGTGAGGCGATTCGTCATTAAAGTGAGGCGAATCGTCACTAAAATGGGGTGAGTTGTTATGGGCAAATCGTCAACCTTATCTGCACCTTTCTTCATTTTATTTCTTTGTCACCTAAACATAAAGAAAATGCTATGTAGAACAAAATGATTTTTTTGAACTTACCGTATGTCGGTAGTCTAGATGTCTTGATTGTTCTTTTATCCATATTTTTGTGTAAGTCCACAAGTTTTCACCTTCCAAAATAGCCGCCATTTTTCTATGCATAGAATTAATGTAAACGAAATGTTATATAATTTGATTGTACATGTATACAGTTCCTAATTTTGCAGCAGCAATGACAAATCTGGTGTAAATTATTTTGTTTATGACATAAGTTATATCCAAAAGAAGGAAAACTGTTTGTATGGTAAGATATCTTTTTTCTGAAATGGCACAAAATTTCATTTCCTTTCAATCTTGTTCTGTTGTCAGCTGATAGAGGGCCCATGGTAGGCTACGGTTCCCTGCAAGATCTTATCGTCAATCGCACGGTTCAAAACAATAAACTCCCAACGGATGTAAAGTCTGAGAGAAGTGTCTGTTTTACGACATTTAAACTCTTTTACGCAAATCTTTTCGACAGTATTTTTTACTGCTAAGGAAAGATCTAATCATTAAAAAGCCGTGAGCATGGATCTGTTAATCAGATTAATTATAGCATGTTGCGTATTAACAATAAGAAAGACAAAAACTGATCTTGGTCACTCAAAAATAAAATTTACATGCAAATTAGTTACATAGTTAACAGTAAAACGATATTTATCACTCCCGAACTTCCACTAATGGAAGCCCTAGCTGAGTTTGTTTTTCTTATTTTTTGTTTGCTTTATGTTTCTGCGTTGAGCATGAAATATGTTGATGCTTAAACTAAGAGACTTGGAAAAACCCATCATTTTTTTCAGCGACTGATTAAAAACAAGTGAACGGTAATGAGAAAAGGGAAAATTTAAAAAATGTGTATACTGTAGTTGATAGGTTCTAATCTATTAATGAAAATTTCTGTAATAAGCAAATTATGAACATCTACTTGTAAATATTTTATTTTAGTTGAAGTACAATGAATATTTTATGAATTGTATTGAATAAATCCTGGAAAATCTCTGTTTTTAATGAATAATGAACAACATGTGTATATCTTAGTTAAAGTGTAATGAATTTGTAATAAATGGTATTAAATGCAGTCGGGAAAAGTTGTAATTCCAAAAAATCATGAACAAATTGTATTCATTCCAGTGCAAGTGAAATGAACTTGTAATAAATTGTATTGAATATATCACATGTTTGTAATGAATTGTTAATCAATCTAATTTTTGTAATGAATCTATAAAAAATGGGGTCTTCACTTTCCAGAAAAAACACAGTTTATTTACGATTCATTTAATGTATCATGAACAAATTGTATTAATAAATCAGAAAAACATGATTTATTCAACTACTGGATAATTTTGATATAATTTGTTTATGTATTTTTTTGTTTGGGAGATCCCTGGACAAATAATTTTGATATGCATTATATATAATATTTGTACCGTTCTGAATAAGTGATATCAATTTTCTTCATAGCGTGAAAGCACGTGAGAAAGACCGTTGTTCCTGGTAACAGTGATGATCAATGTTTTGTGTAACAGATTACCATATAACTATAATTAAAAAAAAGTTATTAAATTAATTCACTTTCATCATTGAGTTTGCGATCCGCTTGCAATAATTTGAAATATACAGTATCCACTGAACAAGTTATATGATCATTTTAATCAATAAATATAAAATATTTGAACCTATCACTGAACTTAAAACCTACTTAAACTTGTAAGATCAGCTTCTGTAGGGAATTCAGGCTTTACATCACGCCAGGAGACTTTATCCAGTTGTTTCGTCAGTGCAGATTGTGCAAACGGAAAAAAAGAATCTTACGTCCGGTAGAACATCACCATCAACATGCGGATTACAAGAGCGCTGTTCAAGCACCTAGTTAGTTTCAAAAAGTAATTTCGTAGCTAAATACATCGTTTTAAAACATTGAGTCCTTATTACAAACATTGGAAATTGTATAGAGTTGAACATAAGGTGAAAGCTTTCATCAAATAATGATTATATTTTTATCACATAACGCATGGCGAAGGAGAATAATAAACCCATTTACTTTAAATGGTATTGCATTAGTAACAAAACTTAAAATTCTAACACTTCTCGTGATTTTATCACTCTACCCTTAGAAGAAAAAAAAATTCAAACTGCCAATAAACACTGGTTAGGGACTACTTGTATATGTGGCTTTTATGTTTTCTCCCTCAATTTTATAGTTTATGAAGCCTTTTAAAAGCAGAATAATAACGTATTTTATTGATTTTTTCCGTTCTTATAATGTTTTCGCTTCATATAATGCTGAAATAATATCTCACATACACTAACGCCACAAGTTAAGAAAAACATACCGATTTATAATTTTTTAACAAAACGGCGCCAATCCGTTAGCAGCGAAATGACGTCATCTTAAGTATACAACACATTCATAAAATATGTATTGACGTCATTTCAAACATACATGAATGATTAATCAAACACTGATGTAAGCACAATATTATCCAGTGTGAGACGTAAGGAAGATATAAAGTTACGAACAAATCGCTTGTGCAGATCAACTGAAATAACATTGTACTCAAATTCAAAAAGCAAAATTTCACAGAAAAATGGTATGTGAGAAATTCATCAGTTATATTTTATCATAAAATGTAAACATTTACCTACAAAACAACCATTTTACGGTCATTGATTGATTAATGCTGTCTTCATCCTAATCGCAAAAACTTCAAAAATATTTAGATTGTTTGAAATCTTTTATTGAAAACGCAGCTTGATTATTATATAATTCGAATACAATGCGAGAAAGATAGTGTCAAATGCACTAGCAATTCGACAACCTTATTAATTGCACTGTAATACTAGGTATTATTTGCTTATGTTGTATGTGTTTACATGGACAAACTAATAATGCGCACGGGTTAATGTAACAGACACAATTATACATGGCACATTTAACAAATATAATGGAACTCATGCAGTACTGTGTTTTCATCATGCAATTTGACAGATAAACTTAGTTATGTAATCAACAGATAAATACAGTATAAACGTATACCAGAGATTGGCAGATAGGACAAATGTCTCTTGACACAGCTTCCTAAACATAGTTTGTGCATTTTTTTATTCAACATCAATAGATTTAGCAAGAATTTTCTAGATTTAAACAAATTTAAATTTTCGCAATCAAAGTATTTAACCGTCCCTGGATGAAACATTATAAAATGAGAAAATTCTAAAGAATGAAAGTAAATCCATGTTAAGAAGTTTATCATTTTCCGTTTGTTCATATTACTTTTTATAAAGTGAATATATGTGTACATTTATACACATGTCCTGTATACAGTACATGTATTTATAATCAGCAGTAATTGATATACATGTATGTTTTTTACAGAAAAATATGTATTTGAAGATTTTATTTGTCATTTTTAGTGTTGTTGAAGTTTTCGTGACTTGTGAACTTTATGATAGCCATTTTTGTATAAAACAGAAGCAGAAAATAACATTAGAGATAGTAAGCCGTTCGTCCTGTATTATCAAAATGCGTAGTATACATGAATATACAGCGCACATATAATTATGTATTAGTTAATCAATCAGAGAGATAACTATGAATTATTACAGTGACAATGTTTTTAGGCTAGTTATCGCGCTTAATGTAGAACACTCTCTAACTCCGAGTTGAAAATAATACGTGTTCAACAGTGACGGATCATTGTATCCCTGACGGCATATCCTCGTGGTATCATTACTTCTTAAAGCATGATAAATTCGCAAACTTCTACGGTGAAACACACTATTTCTTTAATTAATTCGTCAATTTGGGTAGAACATTAGATATATTCCCGAGAACGCGTGTTGAATTCTATCTCGCTAGAAGATATAGATTAACACGTGATTTATAGAACATCGAATGATCTATTCAAACTTCCAAATGTTGGATAAAACTTTCACATCATTTTCGGTAGTAAATATCATTGTAGGAAATGTAAGTAATTTTGTTTTCATCAAATGAAGCAGTCATTTGTTTGCAAGAATGATTATACAAAAGAAACCTACGGTTGTTACAATGAAAGTGACAGTAAAAAATACTGATGCTACTTTATCAACGGCGTCAACAACCATGCCCCAAGTACAAGGCGTTTTTTCAGTGACAATTTTGGTCTCCTTATTCTTATTGCTCTTGTCATCCGAAGTTGCTTCTGTTTCAGTGCTTTCAATTGTATCTACGTTGTCAGATTTTAACTTTTTCCTACAGCATACTGTGCTAATTTTAACTAGAAACACAAGACAACGTGGTACAGTGGAGTCCTTGTCCATTAATTCTGCTTTTGTTAAAAGTACAGATAAAATTGTGATGATTGTTGACTTGGCAGTTTGAACTACTAAATATATCGAAAAGAGTGGTATCTTCTGGGAATTTGGCGGCATAACAGAATCTACAAGAGTTAAGTAAACGGAGAAAGCAAGGAAAACTGTAACCGCGTATCCTGATTTATCACCACCATTAGGTATTGCAACCACGAAAAGTCCTAAAATGGTTAGCAACAAAACTGGAAGAAATAATGTCAACAAGGCGTGCTGGGGTTTCCACTGCAACTTTATTTCATAGATAAGTACATCTACGTTCGCTCTATCTGAATGTTTTACACTTGTTTCTAAAAATTTCCCATTTAAAGGGGTTATCCTTTTAAAGAAATCAACTCACCTGAAACTGGACTGCCCTTTGTTTAATCTTAATAAAGACACAAAAAGTCAAAAAAATTTTTTGCATAAATCATCCCAAAGGCCCAATTTTAGATTTGTTTTTTTTACGCCGAAATTTTTTTAAAATTTTTTCCATAAATTTTAGCCGGGGGGGTCCACCCTTATAAATTAAACCCCAATCGGAGATGGGAAACGGTGAAACCCTTTGAAATTTCCCCCCAAAACCCATTTAAAGGGGGGCAAAATTTACAAAAAATTTTAAAATTTAAAATTTTTTTTAAAGAATTTTAACGAAAATAATTCATGAAAAAATGTAAAAAATGGTTGTCAAAAAGAATATTTTCCCTGAAAGAAAATCGTGGGGTAAAGCCATCAATCTTTTAATAAATTGGTTTTAAAAGGGATTTCTAAAAGAAACTCTATAAAAGCGACATTGTACAATCGTGAATATATTTTTTGATGTGACGTCATTAATAGTAGGATACTACGTCTTCTCTCAATGATCCCACTCGGACCATGTTTTATAGAAACTCCGTCGACTTATTTAATAAGAAACAGTTACGAGTATCAAAATTAAATGCTACGCAGCAAAGAATGGCTACAGTCTTTGAGGTAACTGTACGAAAATTTTGTAGATTTATTGCCCGATTAAGGCCTGAAAACGGAATAAGTTTTTTTCTCTGAATGCTCCCACTCGGACATTTTCCACAACCTGTAAGAAATTAGGTTTAAAGCCTTTATGAAAATTATTTTTTTACACATACCAGGGCATAAACCGAGTAATGTTTACATATTATTCGTGATTGGTTTTAAATATTTCTATTCAAAAATCATTTAAAAAAATGAAAAATGCTCCCAGATGGTTTCGATTGCAGAAATGCTCAAACTCGGACTGAGAAAGTTTGCTGTCTGCATATTTAAACGCAGTCTATGGAATACACTTTTGATACTATGTACTTTAAAGACACCTTTAAAAACATTCGTATTAAATTATCTTATGCATGTATACAATGTATACATTAAAATGTACTTTTTCACTAGACACAAGTTCATCCTTTGTTCTCCTATGTTGTATGATTTTTACATAGAATGTTCTTCAAAAGCACCAATGATAAATATTTAGACATAAAACTTATAAGAAAGACGTTTGAGCAAATGTGTCCATATAATGTAAGATAAATTGACTTTTGAATACAAATATTTGAAACAATCTCAAAAAAGTGTGTAGACATTACTCGGTTTATGCTTTGGTATGTGGAAAGTAATTTTCAAGAAGGTTTACAGTCTAAAGTGGGAGCATTCAAAGTTTTCAGGCCTAAAACAGGCAATAAATCTATAAACGTTTCTTACAACTATCTCAACGAAGTATGTGATACATTATGTTTTGGTTCTCTATTTCTTGTTATAAAATCGTGTTGACGAATTTTCTACAAAAAAATGGTCCGAGTGGAAGCATTCAACATGTGTGCGATGACGTAGTATCCTACCATTGAACGTTAACATAAAATAGTACTGAAGGTAGTATTATTATGTGCGTTTATTTTTTTATCTTTAACAGTTGCTTAATCCAGTGTAGCTCTAAGACATAAACAGAAATTTCACAAGTTTGTACATCATATGGTAATAAGTCATGTCTATATCACACGACGTTTCAAACATCTGAAATATTGATACACATGTTGTCAGTTGAAGTTGGCGGCACTAACAATGCAAAATTTACTACGATTGTATCATTACAAAACTTATGTGGTAAAAATAGTACATTCTCCCATATTTTTAATTTAGGTTTTTACCTTGATTAGAAAATATATATTCGTATTATTCCTTAACAATAGACATGTTAATAGACTTATTTGAAGTCATGCCGCATTAATACATGATTAATTACAATGTTTGTGTACATAATATAGTGTACAATCTAGTTCATATCCGGTGATTTGAGAAAATAAGGTATTCTAGGGAGTGATAAAATATACGTACCTCAAGAGGGTACCACCTAATCAAACCTTCATCATAATTTTCTACCATAATAGTTTTATGTCCAAGACTTTCATATGATCTAACTGAATTGGCTAGAACTATATCTGGCTTCCGAATATCGTTCTGAAAAAAAATTGTAACAACAGTATTTCCTTTCATACAAGTATATCAATATTTTAAAACATCAACATTTCATTGTGTTTTATGAAATATACTTTGAAAACTACTAAACATTAAACAGTTGTGAGATAGGGAATCCTGATGCCATGTTCTGAAATACATATATATTTTTTTTAAGGTCTGCCAAAGTTTTTCATAATGACGGGATACAACTTAGGCAGACCAAAATATATATTTTAATGACAGAATAAACCTTAGGCAGACCACAATATCTATTCATGACTAAATACACCTTAGGCAGACCAAGATATATATGTTAGGAAGACCACATTATATAATATTCTTAATTATACAAGTTGCTGATTGGATATACAGGAGAATATAGCTGACTGAGATCAATATAGTCTGAGGTGTCAGCCGAGGGTTATATACATATATATATCTAAGGATGGGTATGCCATTTTATCCCAAAAAGGTAACTTGTATTACGAATATATAACAATGCAAATTCTTATTAACGACAATTAACATTCAAGAATGTTTAAAAACGCTACTTAACACAATTTACTGAATTATCTAGTGTTCCCAGTTCGATGCCAAGGTGTGCGATGAGGCATTGAATGGCGGGTTGCATTCATTGAACGCTGCCTTTCCTTGTTGATATTGTTTTATAATATTTTATTGTTTGTACGCTTCGTTCCTTTGCAGAATTCACAATTAAACATTTTTGACAAAGCTATTCAGGGCTAGCTTTAAAAAGCATCGGGAAGTTCTTCCCAGGTTTGTGCTTGAAATAATGTAGAGGGGCACCTGAGGTCTACCAGTAAAAACTAGAACTTCCTGTCTAGTCATGTAAATACAAAAATACAGATTAAAATCAAAATATCTATATTAACATCATGGGCATTTTAATTGAAAGTATTTTTAAAGAAATTTTAAACATTTAATGTAAGCTGAGGGTTTTCTGGTCCTTCGAAATCATTGATGCTAGCACTATTAAGTGTTGAGAATTGGGTACCGCTCAAGGCAGTGCTAGGGGACGTGAAGGATGTTGCACTTATTCATTATCCCTCGTGTAAAGACTCAATCAAATATGATGAACAAGATCAACAAGGAAAGGCGGCGTTCAATGCACGCAACCCCCACACGATCCAGTAACAAGAGCCAGTGGCAAGGTGCCCAGGAGGACCCCAAACTAAAACAGGGCAGGGCAAAGCATGTGCAGGTTAATCACTAAAATCATACATAAGAAGAAATAATTAGTAAATGATAAGGATCTTAAAGAAAACAATTAAATGATTGAATAATAGGCCCAAACAGTTGTCATGATTACATAAGGTAAAATAAGTAAAACATCGAAATGCTCATGTAAAAACATACAAAAGAAAACCCAATAACCATAACAAAAGTTATCCATGTCTTAGAGGTAGACAAGAAGATCACCTACAAGGGCCCGACAGAAGAAGACGAACATTAAGGCAATTCAGTCCCAAAGGGCTTTAAGAACTGTCCATCATAGAGTCTCCCACTTGGTCCGTCAGATGTAATCAAAAGAGGAAAGCGTAGCGTCCAACTGTGAATGGGTTGAACACTTAGCATGCGGTATGTCTTAAAATAGTAGGGTCATAACCCCTTGTAATAAAACGTTTAATAATTGTTGTAAAGACAACAGAAAAATTACAATGACCCAATATCTTAAAAAGTCTGTAAACAACATCCCCGTAAAAAATCAGGCTGGCTAATGTGCTTTTAGATCACTATTGAATTTTGAAATTAAATAAAAGTTACGATTATAAAATTTTGTAAAATATTTAAGTAATTTTATAATAGCGGTAGCCCTGTTTGAGTAGCTTACCGGTAATGAAAATATTTCGCTCGTTAAAATCCTTTACGTTGCTACAAGCTCTAGCGAATCTAATTAACTGAGATATATATAAAACCCGTAAGATGTACGTCTCTATCCAAATGTTGATAATTTTACTTTACCAAAATCAAAGTCATCTTTTTTATTATAGATTTTCGTTGTGAATTAGAATTGTTTTTTAATAGTGATATGAATATCCAAAAATGATGTAGTTAAATTTCAAGAACTCGTTTTAATTAAGTTGTAGCTCAGTAGGATAAATATTAGACACCATTTGATCGGAATAAGAATTATCTTAATTAAAAATGGCATCTAGGTGTATGAAAGTGTTATAAAATGCTAATATAACATCTTGCTCTGTATTTCAGAGAGACTTTACATAAAATCTCTTTCTAGCAATATAAAAAAACAAATCGGCGACCATTGGTGCACAATTAGTACCCATAGGAATCCCTATGATTTGTTTGAATAGGGGTATTACCAAACCTGACATAAATATTGTCTAAAAGAAAAGAGAGCCGTCACAGGTCCACATAGTACACTGTTTTACAATACAGTTTGTAAAGAAGGTTTTTTTTAGAGTTACATGCAAGAAATTTTCCCGTGCAAAGGTTTTCTGAATAAGGGAAATTAGTTTATCATTAATTAAAACTATGTGACAGTTGAAGCTTGATAGTTTGTTAATTTTCAATTCATCCAGAATTTCTTAATGGACCTACTTTAAGTAGATGTTTGCCGGTATTTTCGCTACACTTTATCACAGTATCTTATTACATGTGTTTTAATGACAGTCAAACAAGTCGTCAATTGAAATAGAAAGTTTACTTGTTGTGCTAGATGTAGAATTAGCAATGAATCTGGTTTGTAAGTTTTTTTATGTAATTTAGGAATCCAATACATTATAGGAAGTTTTAGTTCTTTTTCATAGATTCGGACTTTAAGACTGGAAATATTAGTAACATGATTGTTAACAATGTCTTTTTCAGAAGCAGTATTTTTTGCGAATACGCATTAGAACTGTTAAGTTCCTTTTGTAAAACGTTAATGTAATGGATTCGTCATACAATAATGATATTATTAGCCACCTTGTCCACGGGCACCAAAACTAATTTTGAGTGAAAAGCTAGAATTTCCTTTTTCAGATGTCTTAAAGTAAATCTTTGGTTTAGGTGGAAGAAAGATGTTCATTATCACGATAAAAATTATTAAGTGAATCAATAATTTTGAAAATGTTACGTTTTCAAGTAGCTAGGAGAATTTACTACCAAGTTTATGATGATTGAGGCAAAAATGTGACCGCTAGCGTGTTAACAAAGTTTTTTCTTTTTTAGCTCCGGTGACCTAGGTGTCTCCATCGAGATGATCCCCATGTTTCGGGAACTCATCCGAGCTATCACCTTGACTAGCATCCCATCAATTTTGATAATGATGAAGGCAACCCCAATTGTGACCCGCTTGTGTTAACCAAAGGGTTTTTCCCTTTTTAGCTCTGGTGACCCTAGTTTTCATCCCGAGAGACCCAAAATTTCGAAATCATCCGAGTATCAACAGATAAGCATCCAGACCCCAAGTTTTAATGATGATTGCAAGGCAAAAAATGTGCCCGCCTATGTTAACAAACATGTCCTTGACGGCACCGGACACGGAACATTCAACCGATTCCTAAAAGCTCACTTCTGAACTAGCTTCAGGTGAGCTAAAAAAAGTCAAATGAATGTTGGTTTACATAATAAAGACCGTAATCTCGAAAAAAACAATAAGATTTTACACTTCAATCTGTGTTTTGGTGGTAAACAAGTATAAGGTTCATTGTGGTTCTGAGTTACTTTAAGAAAAAAATTGTCGAAAAAAAATGAACCAGATGAAAAAATGTGGAAATAGTAAACACTTTACTTAACAGGTTGTTTAAACACAAACATGATTCCTACTATTCAAATTCGATGTGTCAATTTTCCTGTTCATTTAATAAACTATTATAACAGTGTTAAATACAAATGTGAAAAAACATAGCATTAGTTTTATTTCTGAATTCTTTCACAGCTCACAAAACTTTCATTACCAAAAAATTTACAAGGCATGGCTACAAAAAACTAAACAACAGCAATTTCACCCAATAAAACATGAAACGGTAAAAATTTCCCCAAATTAAAAAAT